>NW_007252191.1:198008-366234 GCF_000164805.1 Carlito syrichta | reverse complement strand
GTCTCGAACCCGCGGGCTCAGGCAATTCACTCACCTCGGCCTCCCAAAGCACAGGATTACGGGCTGAGCCATCGAGCCAGGCCGGTGTAGCAGGTTTTGATGGAGAACAACTGGAATTCAGTTTTGTATATGCTAAACTCGGAATGTCCATCACACATTGCGGAAGGGTTGAATAGACAGTATATGGTATTCTGGAATTCAGATGAGAAATGGTGCTTAATGATAGGAATTTGGAAATTTAATGCCACAAGCCTGCGTGAGTTCACCAAAGAAGTACAAAAATACCAAAAGGAGAAACCGCCCTAGAAATGAGCCCTTAAGGTACGTCAAACTTAGAGGTCAGAGAGATGAGGTAGAACCAGTAAAATCAAAGCGCAAGCACACACAGTTTTGGACAGAGAGATTTCTCATAAGAACATTGCAAGCATTACTTATTCTCTTTGTTGTGGGATGTGAAAAATCATCTTTTGGGAAATGTGTGCTTAGACCTTGGTGTGATTTACACAATAAGCAACAATTTGCTAATTCCATTTGATTCCTAAGAAAATGAAAGTGTTGGGGAAGGAATTCTAGGTCTATAAAGAAAAACTTGACCAGGCTTTTCTGGGTTTCATATACATTAAACAAAAGCAAAAACTAGCATATGTTGTTTTATGTCTCTCAGGATCCATATTCTAAATTATCATATCAGCTTTAAAATATCGTGTATTTAAGGATATATCACAATGTTACATCCTTGAAATGACATCTGAAGGATAGACTCTGAATTTAGAGACTTACTCTGAAAAAAATTGTATAAGATATATTCAGTTTGTGATAGTCATACTTAACATTAGATATTTAAAATTAGGCTTATTTGTTATATTTTAAAAGTCTTGTCAATAGAATTGTACATACTGAGAAAAAAATGAAACACTCACTACTTCATTCATATTATTTTCCTCTCCATTATGATAAACCAGATTCTGAAACACTTTATTTTTGTAAAACTACGGTGGTGTCTCATGTAATGCCAAACATCTGGGTGAAATTGAAAAATATAGTTAGTCATCAATGTTTATTACTATCTGGATATCTGATGTCATGGAAAATGATAAATCTTAATTAGCATTTCAATTTGTCAAACAGATGTTCATTGAAAAACAAACACAACCTATTCTACAGGCTAGAAGGACATTTTAGATGACCCACCTAAGTATAATTGTTCTTCAGTTTCTCAAAGTTAAAAAAGAAACAAAATTTGTCAAAATAATCTATCCAACGCTATATAGAGTATGATGCTATGTAACGTTATAAATATGGGATTTTACACTAAAATAATGTGTTGAAATTTGATTTAACCTGTTGTGCCTTAATGATATTAATGATTGAAGACAGCATCAGGTAGCATTATAAGTTTAAATATAATTTATAGTATAAGTTTAATATAGGTATAAACATATGACAGATTTTTGCTAGATTTTTTTATGGTTTTGTGTTTTCGGTATAAATTGGCAATTATAGTTGTGTATAAACTTGTAGATTACAAAGTGATGTTATAATTTATGACTACAATATGGAATAACTAAGAAATGGTTAATATACACATCACCTCAAATACTTGTGATGAGAACTTTTGAAATTTCCTCTTCTAACAAGTTTGTAATCTGCACTACTCTATTATTAACTCTATTCACCGTGCTGCGCAATAGAATTAGAGAACAAAAACCACATTTCTCCTCAGATTCTGTACTCTTGAACCATCATCCCACCCCATTTCCCTCACCCTCTCAGTCTCTGTAAACACCGTTATACTCTATACTTCTTGGAGTTCAGTTGGTTTTAGATTACCAATGAGTGACAACATGCAGTATTGTCTTTCTGAATCTGTTTTATTTCACTTAATTTAATGCTCTCCAGTTCCATCCGTGCTGTACCAGATGACAGAATTTCTTTCTTTTTTAATGCTGAATAGTATTCTATTGTGTATATATACCAAATTTTCTTTATTCATTCATCTGTTGATGAACACTTAGTGTGATTTCATATCTTGGCTATTGTGACTAATGCTGCAATAAACATGAGAGTGAGGTTATCTCTTGAACAAACTGATCTCAAATCTTTTGGGTAAATACCCAAAAGTGGAATTGTTAGATCATGTAGTGATTCTATTTTTAGCTTTTTGAAGGACCTCCTTGTAGTTTTCCTAATTTACATTCCCATCAACAATCTACCAGGGTTCTCTTTTTTCACATCCTTGCTAACACTTGTTATCTTTTATCTTTTTAGTAATAGCCATTCTCAGAGGCGTGAGGTGATATCTCATTGTTTTAATTTACATTTCCCTAATGATTAGCAATGTTAGTGATGAGAAATGTCTATTCGGGTCCCTTTATTGGCTGGACTTTTTGTTTTCTTGCTGAGTTGATTGCACTCTATATATTTTGGATATTAACCTTTTTTTTTTTGAGTTGGGGTCTCACTCTGTCACCCAGACTGGAGTGCAGTGGCCGCTCCCGGCCACCACAGCCTCGACCTGCTGGGCTTCGGTGATCCTTCCACCTCAGCCTTCCAAGTAGCTGGAACAACAGGCGCGCGCTAGCACACCCGGCTAATTTTTGATTTATTGTAGAGATGAAGTCTTGCCAAGTTGCCCAGGCGGGTCTCGAACCCACGGGTTCAGGCAATCCACTCACCTCAGCCTCCCAAGGCATGGGATTACAGGCTGATTCACCAAGCCCGGCCTTTTTTTGGATGTATAGCGTGCAAATATTTTCTTCCAATTCCTAGGTTATTGTCACACACTGTTAATTGTTTCTATTGCTTTGTAGAAGCTTTTTAGTGTGATGCAATCCCTTTTGTTTATTTTCGCTTTTGTAGCCTTCATTTTTGGGGTCATATCCAAAATATTATTGTCAGGGACACTTTCCTCTTGTAGTTTTCTTCTCATAGTTTTAGACATCCTTGTCTTATGTTTAAGTCTTTAATTCATTTTGAGTTGATTTTGTATATGACTGTGAGATAAAAGTCCAATTTTCTTCTTCTGCGTGTGGATCTCCAGTTTTTCCAGCATCATTTATTGAAGAAACAATCCTTTTCCCCTTGCATATTTTTGGCACATTTGTTGAAAATCACCTGACTGTGCAGGCATGAAAAAATTTCCTGATTTCCTGTTCTATTCCATTAGTTGATGTGTCTTTTTTTTTTTTTAATGCCATGCTGTTTTAATTACTATAGCTTTGTAGTATTGCTTGAAATCAGGTAGTGTGATAACTTCAACTTTGTTGTTTTTATTCATGATTGACTATTTTTCTGTGGTTCCATATGAATTTTAGAATTGCTTTTTCTATATCTATGAGTAATGACATCCTTTTGATAAGGATTGTATTGAATCTGTAGATTGCTTTGGGTAGTGAGGATATTTTAGTAATATTAATCATTCTCATTTATGAACACAATAGCTGTTCACTTATTTATGTCTTCTTCAATTCCTTTCATTAACATTTTATAATTTTCGGTGTACACTGGTCTTTCAATTTCTTCATTAAATTTATTCCTAAGTATTTATTTTCTTGTAGCTATTATAAATGAGATTTTAAAATTTTGTCTTTAAAAAAAAAACGTGACATTGATATAGTACAATCCTTTCCATGGGGAATGATTATTCATCTTAAACAGAATACAAGACCTTGATGTTATGATAAATGAAAAGATTTCTTAAGTAAACTATTTTTGGCTGCCAGCTTCTTTCTCAAGCCTGTAGTATTTTCCAGCAACCTCCTGTGGTTGATTCTTGAGGAAAACTAAAGCTGAAAGGAGCCCTGGAATTCTGGGTGATGGAGAAAATATGTCAATAGGCTCTGTTATTGGACCCTTCTTCCATTTTCAGCTTGAAATTTCTACTTGTATTCTGAACTTTAATTGTTGCTACCTGTTTTCTTTTTCCCCAATAACCCTTTGTTCTCAAGATAGTCTTCCTCCTACCGCTTAAAGAAAAATTTCAAGAATAAAGAAAAAAAAAACCAGGAATATTAAAATGGAGAAAAGGCAATCTTATTATACATAAAGCACCCCAAAATAATTATTTTGTGAAGGCAACACTCACTTATTCTATAAACTCTGGTGTGCTTTTTAAAAAAGTTGTTAATTAGTTTGTGGACCTACATACATGTTTGTATTTTTTCTTGAAGAAGAAGCAGGATTGTTGGTGGTGTGTGTGTACTTCTGTACAGATTGCAGAAATGGATGATAATGTTTGTGTTATAAGAAAACGATTTTCTCTCTTTTTGCCAGTGCTATCATGTTATTTCTGAAATAGACCACTGTGAGAAAATAAGGATATAGAAGGATGAAGTAAGAGTTCCAAGTAAAAACAGAGTGGTAAATGCCCTACAAACTGAGAATAAAGTATATATATTTTTTCAAATAACGTACTTTAGAGACTCAACAAGGGAATTTTAAAGAAGGAGCAGCGTAGTTGTAACTGATAAGAGTAAGCATTATTTCAGCTAAAGTATATTATTGAAGAATAGGAAGATCATGAAATATTCCAGTGAAAGAACTTAATTATGATAAAGAAGGGATTAGAAACACAAAGAGAAGTGGATTATCAGGAATGAAGTCCAAGAAGGGAATGAATATTGATTCGATTTTCAGAAAATCTTGCAAATCCCAGCCTATACTAATACTAGTCATTGGACTGAGATTTGTCAAAACCAATTCTCTAGAGGCATATTCTGGTACATTGTGAATAAAGGTGGACCATAGAGTGTGGCCATTATGGTCTCTGGTCCTGTGCTATGAAGTGAGGCAGTTGGGAGAAAAGGAGTCTGTATGTCATCTCTCCACATAAGTACTAAAGCCCCTTGGGCTGCTTGTAAACAGGATTTCAAAGATCTATACTTCTTTTTCTTCAATAGATTGCCACGCCCAGCCATCTGATAGGGAATGGCATCTCCTATGAATGAGTCTCTATCTTTCTTTACACCTTATCAGACTGAGAGATACTGAAGACAGCAGTGATGCCAACAGTGGTGGGACAAGGGAGATGCAGAGAAAAGCTACAGGGAAGCCGGGCATGGAAGAGAAAAGATAATTTTTAGAAACAGAGATGTTAGAAGAATTTCATTCTGGGCAGTGACTACCCACTGGACTTACAGCGTACCTTTTTCCCCAAGGAACCAAGTTCACAGTTAGAACTATAAGAGCAATATTAAATAATCATGACATATGTCAATTTTTAATTTTTTATAGGTGTCACTTTTGTAAACTGTCTCAGTAAGGAAATTACTGTTAGCCTATTTTAGAAATAAAATAATGAGAAGGAAGAAGAAATGAAACAGTATTTTTCATTTTTTCTCTGCAGCCATTTTAGGATGAACACAAACAAAAAACTCTTATGCCCTATAGCAACATTTATAATAATTTTCCTAATTTAACTCCTTTTCTTTTTGTTAAGGAGGAATAGTTGTATTTTTTGGTCATTAATAGAAAAGGGAGCAGTGCCTAAACAAGCTATTATAAATTCTTCTGGGGAAGCATATTACAAATAATTGAAAACAAACCTGATTCTGTGAACTTGGCAGCAAATGTATAACAGAAAGCAATTCAGCCCCGGCCCCTGGATGATTGATTAAATGTTTTATTCCCTTTACCTTTCATTCATGCTGTGTTTGTCAAGAAGAAAGAGAAAAGGAATGTTGTGAAACAAAGTCCACTTTAGACAAATAATGTACAATAATGATCCATGACCTCTAATCAGCTGTTTATTCATTTTTCTTAAGTTTTCATGTTTCTAAATAATGGCTCTTCTGCATGGGTTCCTGCAGAAAATGAGGCTCTGAGTTTCAGCGTGTCTCCACTCCCTGCCAGCTAACCAACAACACAAGCTGTATCTGAGCTTCTTTGAGGGCACGGCCCTGCGGCTTCCTGTGGTCAGTTATTAGTCTGAGTCCAGCAAAGAAACAAGAACACTGTGTGCTCGGTAAATCTACAGAAAACTTCATCTTCTGGTTGTGTGGGAGGAGAGGTCCCTTTGTGCACTCTATTACTTTGAAGGGACGAGAGATCTGTTGGAGCTGTACAGATGTCGAGGTGCACAGAGCCAGCACCCTACAAACCTAGTAAATAAATGATTAAGATCCAACACCAAGCAGAATAACAGTTGGAATCTAAACTATACCATTGACATGTATTCTAATTGCTGTTGTTCTAGAAAGCACATAAAATTAGCTCCAAACCTCCTCAATGAAACACTTTCTGAGAGCCTGGATGTTTTAAAATGATATCTAGCCATCTGTGTACACCAAAGGGGCGAGCTGCATATCTGGTGGCTCTAATAAAATGAGTGTGACATCAGATTTACAGAGGGCCCCTTCTCACATCACATTCTTTTTTTTTTTTTCTTTTTTCATTTTTCTCCTCTCACAAACGACTGCCCAGATGTCAGTAATTTTTCCTACAGTCCTCGTGTCAGTACTTGGTCATCTTCTCTGATCTCAGCCCCAGAAGCCATCATGTCAGGGGCTGGAATATAGGCCACCCCCAAAGCAATGGCCTGAGCACAGAGCCAGAGGAGATTTGAGGTGGGGACTCCTCTATCTTTCTCTTAATTGCCTGTGTGAAAATTGGATATGGATACGAAGATAAAGCACAAGAAGGTGTCCTGCTCTCCGTGATGCATATTCTCCTGCTGGTGTTCAACCATCTTTGCATTTTCAGAATCACCGCCCCATTGTGGGTAGAAGCTTTGTCAGTGCTACTCATGTTGTCTTGGGCTGTCCAGGTCAGAAATAGGTAACTTCTGTAAAGGGTGGAGACATTCTGTTTAGCGGAGGCACCCAGAGCCATTGCCTGGTTTTCTTACTCTGTCAAGAGTAACAGCAACTAGCAACAGTTTTTCCTATGTGCTAGATGTTATTCTAATCATTTCATATGAATCATTGCTTTTAATCCATCAAACTGCACTATAACATAGATACTATTATTATTTCCCTTTTATAAAGGAAACTGAGGCACAGAGAGACAAAGTAAATTGCTTAGATTCACATAGTAAGTGGCAGAGCCTGAATTTGAATGCACACATGTCTGTCTACAATGTATGTGATCTTATACTATGAATAAGACTCTGAACACACTCACAAATGCACATACATGCATGCAGTTATGCAACTGCATGCATGTATCAGGCACACAGGGACAGCTAGTATTAAAAAAGCATATATATTAATATATACAAACTTCCTTTCAGTCTTACACAGAGACTCAGGTCTGTAAACCTACTGGAATGAAAACTCATCAGTTATGGCAATAGAAAGTTTTGTTCTCACTTGTTTTCATTGCTTGTGCAATGAAAAAATTATAAGATCAGAAAGATAAGACCTATAGTTTCTTCTTTCAAAGTGAAAATAAGGGCTATTTTTAAAGTAATAGGACACATGATTTTACTTGAAAGCAGAGAAACTTGACCAACCATGGATATGTAATTTCACTCTAAAGATGAAATAGAATTAAGCAAGGTGAGAGTAAAGAAATGAGAGATGGATAGAGAATAAATAAAAATATGGGAGGAGACCAAACAAAACTAGAAGAGGAAAGGAGACAAAAAGAAAGGAGCATTTAGAGAATGTTGATATATTGGTGAGGGTAGAGAGTTGGTGGGCGGTGTCAGATGATAGGAGGATGGTGGCCGTCACTAGGGACCCTGGTTTGCATACACACAATTTTAGGGTCATTAGAAATATTGCTAGCCTGTGGAACATACTTAGACTTAAGGACTTTGCGTCTCTGTTCAAACTTCTCTAGGTATTAGTGTGATCCCATAGTTTAAAGTTACTGGCATCTTGATTGAGAATGAGCCTTTCTGAATGTTAGTTGAGATTGCCAATGACCATCTTGAAATGCTGCTGCTATGCAAATGGAAAAAATTCAAATTAATGTATTTACACAACTTTTCATTTATAAACTTGTAAAACACACACACACACACACACACACACACACTCACACACAAACACACTTTCTCTCTGAGGAATCGTTGACTCAAAGAATGAGAATGAAAGCGACTGAATTTCTCTTTCAAGTGCATGTCTAAGTTTTGTTCCAATCTAATGACACAGGATCTGGCACTGTACTTAGACCTCTTGCTCCAAGATTTTATTTTAATTTTAAACAAGTGTTCCCACACGGGGACTGAAAGAAAAACAGGAAAATGTTGCTTAAGTTTTCCTTTGTGCTGTTATTGTCTGACTTTCAAGTGTACTGATTGTTCTGTCTTAGCAATGTAGGTCATTATACTCTCAGTTGCTGTGTTTTCTATCAGGAGTTTCTCTAACAAATCTTCACATTAAGAGAGATCATGTTCGTTTCACAAATACTTATTTTTTATATTGACATGTTACTTTCCTCTGCTCTCTATAATTTGAGGTTTTAGTACTTTCTACTCTTTAGAATGTACCATAAAGATATATATTTTAAAACAGTAGTGCATGGCTTTTACTTACTAAAGTATCATAACCAATCTCACTTATCATGATGTTAGCAAAACTTCAGGAATTGTTGGTTATTTTTGGATGATAATGCTTCAGCCCTCAACTCTGAGGCATGTTCTGATTCTAGATTTGGTCAGCATAGAGCTCGGCTTACATCTAACAAGAAAATCTCTACTGATATGGATCAATGGCAGATGGTTATATTGAGTCTTGAACTATCCCTTGGCTTAGTGATCTTTTGTGCTCTAAGCTGCCTCATCCCTGCCCCTTCCCGGGAGGCCTGGACACCATGTGAGTGGTGACCTGGGGCATGCCAAGCAGTCTACTCCAGGAAGTCTAGAATGGAGAGAAATAGTGGGATAAATTAGACACAAAATCATGAAGAAAAGTCAAGATCTGGGAAATTCAAACCATAAAGATAATTTTAGAAGAGTAGAGTATGGTGATGAAGAGGAAATGAAGTTAAAATAGAAGGTGGATTATCAGCAATGAAGTCGAAGAAGAGAATGAATATTGATTAGATTTTCAGAAAAACTTACAAACTTGTTAAAGTTCCAGTGTCTGTTCTCTCTTCTTAAAAAAAAAGATAATAAGGATACCTACCGCACGAGGATGTTGTAAGCAAAGTTAATATTATATGAGTGAGTATATACCAGATCACATGCAAAAGTTTCTGATATCTGAGTATGTAATAATAACTTCTGTTGTTTTTATGTGCAGAGTCATGGGTATTGTAAAGGAATTTCTGAGGTAGCTATGAAGTTGGAATAGATGAGTAGTGATTCTGTTATCTTAGGTTATCTCTGCTTGAGCACACCCAAAACAAAATTTGGAGCATTGCAAATGTTTGAGAAGAATGAAATAACTTTCTTCTGGTGATTTACTCTCATGATTTGTTCTGAAGTTGCTTGTCTTAGATTCCTCCCTGGCTGTGGATTTCAGATGATGGCTGTATTCATATATTGTCTCAGTCTGACATCAGCAAGATTTAGCAATGACATCTGCATTTAATAAAATGCAGTTGAGAAACTCCCAAAAGAAACTGAGAAGGCCTATTTTGACAACTCTTCTTTTTTAAAAAGGTTTATCATTATTATTATTATTATTATTATTATTATTATTGAGTTAAGGTTTCATTCTGTCGCCCAGGCTGATCTCAGGTGGCACAGTCACAGCTCACCTTAGCCTTGGCCTCCTGGCCTCAGGTTATCTTTCTGCTTCAGCCTCCAAAGTAACTGGGACTACTGGCATGCTCCACCACACCCAAGTAATTTTTTAATTTTTGTAGAGATGAGGTCTTGCTATGTTGCCCAGGCTGGTCTCAAACTCTTGGGTTCAAGCAATTCTCTGCCTCGACTTTCCAAAGTACTGGGATTACAGGTGTGAACCAACACACCAACCAACTCTTTTTTTATCTATACAAATATTATATACTTTAATGGAGAAAGAAAAACACAAAGAAATGTGAAATATTTTCAACTTGGAGTAATTTTTTAATATTATTTAAAAGCATTTAAAAATGTATGTAAAATGAATTCATCTGTGTAAAGATCTGATACAAAATGAGAGAGAGAGAGAGAGATTCGTCTTTGACCAGCAGAAAACTTACACAAACTTTTGACGCAGGATATTTAAACTAGCTTCACTAGGAGAGAAGAAAAATATGATGAGTACTCTTTAAGGAGAACTGATTTTCTTATTATGCTGCAATTTATTAATGACTATTGCTTTGACAGTGAAGAATCTGTTTAAATAGTTTGTGGAAGGCAAAGCTTTCATTCAGGAATGACAAGTGCACGAGCTATAATTATAAAGAACAGAAAAAAAGCAATTTAAGTTTCAGAGGCAATTGGGACCAAGTAGGTGTCAAAGCATCATACCTTCTTAAGGGAGAATGAAAGCCTGCTAAGACTAAGCTTAGGGACAGAGTTGTCAATGATACAGTCACATTTGGTAAACGGTTCATTAAGTTGACATTTTCCTGAATTCTTGAAAGAGGTTAGTTAAAGTTAAGGTCATGCACAGTCCTTGACATTTTATTATTAAAGCATTTCTTTTTTTTTTGAAAGCAGGATTTATTGAGAGGACAGAAAAGGTCTCACAGTGGAAAGAGATCCAAAGGGGTTGCCCAAACATTGTTTTTTAAAAAACTCAGTTAGCCGGACGTGGTAGTGTGCCTGTAGTTCCAGCTATTTGGAAGGCTGAGACAGGATAGCCAGAGTCCAGCAGGTCGACGCTGGGGTGGCCATGAGTGTGCCACTGCACTCTGGCCTGGGCGACAGAGTGAGACTCCAATTCAAAAAAAAAGAGGCTCAGTAGTCATCAAACATGTAAGAGTAGTTGTTTTGTTTGGGCTTGTAAATTTCTAATGATAGTGAGAAATTTCTTAAAGACCTTCTAAACTAATTCAGTGCACTACATACTACATGAAAAGACAGTCTTTTTAGTCCTGGTTAGTAGATCTATTGAGGCATCTGAGAGAATGAATTTGTCCATTTATACAATTACTTTTCCCTTTAGAAATGTCTCTACTAGTGTCTTTATTACTTTTCATTGATTTTCCTAAATGTATAAATATACCCATATAATATGTTTATAGACACTTGAACTATTATTTGCAGTTCTAAAATAATGTGTTAGATTATAATACATTTGCACTAGAATTTATGATAGCATTCAATAAATGGAATTAAAAATATAGGTAAAATTTATACAAAGTCACATTTTTAATGATATATGCAATGCATAAATTGCAAATGTTTGATTGATGAAAGAGTTAATTCAGTAGGAGTCCTATCTCAGTCTATAATATTTGGGGACTGATATTGATTTATTCATTCCACAAATAGTTATTGAGAATCTACTATGTACTGCTCGTTGCATTAAGCACTGAAGCTATACTGTACGCTGTAAGTAAGATGGAGTTATTGCCCTCATTGAACTTACAATCTAATAACAGGTACAAGCAAGTAAATAGGCGGTGAAAATTGGGGAGATACAAGAGAATGAGGAGAATTTATGGGAGGAGCTTCCAGACAGTTCATGGAGGTGTTCATGGAAGGATGTGATTGACCTTACAGCTGAGACCTCACAGGTGTGTAAAGTACGTCTGTGTCAGTGAGGACCAATGGGGAAACAGAAAAGGTTTTTGAGAATGGGGCCCGGAGTTGAGAGAGACCATGGCACAAAAGGGAAGTAAAAATGATTCATTTATCATCTAGTAGGCATCCAATAAATATGTTTGAATGAATGTGTGACTGGCTGACTGCATGAATGAAAAATATTTAAATGTGAAGTGGAGAACCAGAAATAAGAGAGGTAAGCATGTGTTTTAAGCCTTCAGAGTATCTAATTTTCTCAATGTGCAAATGAGCAGTGTTAGAATTAATAAAAATAATTCAAAAAATGATAACTGGTAGTTGGAGGAAATAGTAAAGTATGAGGTAAAGGAAAATGGAAAGAAGACTTCAGTAAACTGTGTGTTATACAACTGAAAATAAGGAAAATAACGTCTCAGAAAAGATTGCATTTGTAATTCTCCACTTGCTCGTTAAGGCCCTGTGGATTTTTGATAGGGAAGTCTCTAGTCTGAAATGTTTGAAGATTTTATTAACCTGTATTATAAATGACATAGTTTGTAACTTTTGTTAATTATCCAGTAATGCATGTATTACTCATGCATTGCTGTTTCACACATTTACATATTTTTATATTTTATAACGTTTAAAAATATCTCAATATTGCATTGGTTTGATAAGATTTTTTAAATGGCAGTGAAAATTTTCTGTTCAGGTAAGGTTTGGTTATTTTAAAATATCTATTAATTTGAATATAATACAACTAGTGACAATTGATAAAGGTGATAAGCTTAGACCAAACTGAGTTTTGAAGGGATTACTGAGTGAGTGAGGATAGAACAAAAGAAAAGGCTAAGGACTGAGCACTATAGTGCTCTAATATTAGAAAGTTGGGGAGAGTTTGAAGGTAATAGTGAAGAAGATTGAGAAGGGGTAGCTAGAAGGGAGAGGAAAACAGTTCACCATGTCTTGGAAGTCAACGGAGTAATCAGTTGTTTCTAGCGCTGCTAAAGTTCAAAAATGGCAGGGACTGAGACTTGGTCATTTTAGCTAGTAATGTGAAGGACATTGGTGACATTCCCAAGCATAGTTTCAGTGGAATGGGGGGAGATCAGTGGAATGGTTGGAGCTTGGTGAAAAACAGACCTAAATGTACCTATTTACTATCGAGAGCCAGAGGTCAAGACTGCGCTCTGTGCTAGAAAAGCAATAAAACATGATCGCATTGTTCCTTTTCCCTAAGATTCCTAGAGCTCATCTCCCTTCTCCAGATATATAGAGTTGACCCTCTTGGATCTATGGGTTCTGCATTCCTGGATTCAAATGACCTCAGATAGAAAATACTAGGAAAAAAAATTGCGTCTGCGCTGAACATACAGAATTTTTTCTTTTCATTATTCCCTAAACAATACAGTGTAACAAATATTTACTTAGCATTTACATTGTGTTAGGTACTGAAATGCAGAGATGAACGAAAGGAAACAGGAGGATGTGCCTAGGTTATTTGCGAATATTGTGCCATTTTGTACCAGTGTCTTGAGCATCCTCAGATTTTGGTGTCCATAGGAGGTCCCGGACCCAATTCCCCACAATTACCAAGGAGTAACTGAACCTGTTTTTCACACGGTCTAAAATAGACGAGATTAGTCTCGTTTTTCAAAGTTATGATTATAATTGTCCTCTTCCTCCCTGAAATAATACCATATGAAGCAAAATTGGATTTAAGAGGTCCCCAGATGTCTCAGCCACTCATTTACATACAAATTCTTTGGCTATACCTATAGATAACTAATCTCAATTTACACATAGGGCTGAATTATTCTATCTCCTAGGATCAACTTACTTTCAATGTGTTATATCTAGTTCACTGGCATATGTGTAGAGCTTGATAGAACAAACAGGTTTTTAAAATGTTCGAGGAGAGAGAGTATGCTACATATCAAGCCGTCAACTCTGTCCACGTGCTACTTATTTTAAAGTTTCTGATACTGATTGATGACCCTTCCACAGGCTTCACTCTCCCATCCGTCCCTATAGTTGGATATTAAGACTATAGCTCCTCCAGCCTTCTAAAGCTAATTTAGTGATAAAAATAAACAAGCATTACAATAAAGGACAATTATCTATACTAGAAATCTGAGTATTTGCTGCATAACCCATTTTTAAAAAATGTATTCTAAAATAAACATGCCACAGAAGCACAGAGATTACATGGGAAAGATAATGTACATAGTATGCTTACACTAGTACAAATAGAATTATTTGGATGGATAGAGTGTACTGTTGATTTAGTCATTTGGTTCCAAAAAGAGATATTTCAGATGAGGGTTTTGTTTCCTTCCTTTGTTTGCCTGTGAAAACTATTTCAAAGAAAAGTGTGTTTTGCAACCTAAAAAACCAGTTGATAATCACAGGCTGATATTTTCAGTTGGAACAAATTCCTGAGACAGCATGAACATACACCCACCAACACGTCTGTAATAGAAACCATTTCAGAAGACACTAGACTGCCACAGATTTCCCAGGGCCTCACAGCAAGACATTGGTGGTCTTGGGGACTGCTACTTTTCATCTTCCTTGAAGATAGACGCCTTCCAGTTGTCACCCGATAGGAAATCAGGAAGGATGCTCAACGACCCAGTCGACTTGGAATTACACAGCATTGTGCCAGTGGAAATAGCCTATTTAATATGACCATTTACTGTGAAGGAGAGTGGAAACACACACTCATGCACACTCACAAACACACATACACATACACATACGTCATGGTGGAAGGAAGCTGCAAGCAGCATGGCCAAACAGCTGGCTGGTTTTATATCCCAGAAACAGCTTGGGACTAACTAGACTCACAAGATCTTTGGCAGAGCAGCTTGATGAAAATAGCAGAACTGTGAGAAGAAGTGTTCTTTTGCTGAATCCTTCTTGCAGCTATTATATTGTTTATTAGCCTAAGTGAGAATTTGTACACCTGTCTTTCAAAAAATTATTTGTATGTTTAAGTGAAGAACTTACGAGTCCTTATGCGGCATAAATGTGGTTCACCACAGCATGAACACCAAATAAACCTTAATAATTTTGAGAAACTCTAATCATAGACATGCGGTGATTTCCTCCTTTCTTTCAAATAGTATTTTGGGGGACAGTTAAGAAAGAACTTGATAGAAATTCAAGCATGCATTCCAGGGCACTGGTGACTTTTCAGTATGCCAAAATTAATCTCTAAGGGATACTAGTTTTAATGGCTTCATGTATCTATTCCTTCTTTTAACATTTAACTGATACCTTCTTAAGCAATACAAAGCACTCCATTTTTAATATGTATATCTGGCTCACCTGCTAGATGCCAGAATTGTGGAATATACAAGATCAAAATTACTCTTTTAGAATTTCCTACATTGGAGGGTGTTCGGTATTTGGAGACAGAAAGTATTTTAGAAGACCTTGTAGTCTATCCCCCCAAGTGCATTGATTAAATGAATTTATTATTTATTATCTGAGGTAGATTCAATTAGCTGTAACATTTCATATTTTTATCTTGAGGCATTTTGAATCTATTCTTTGTGTCATCAGAATTAGTTTTTCATCTTAGAGTTTGTTCTATTTTTCTAGTGATTCAAGTAGTTTATTGGCAATCCGCTTGTGCAAAGCTCCTTGGGATTACCTAAATGCAGGTTGTTATGAATGGAAATGCATATCATTGCCTCTCCTATCAACAAATGTAATCAATGCACATGATACATCATCTTGGAAAAGCAGATGAAAATCCTAGCGTGTAACCTAGAGTCACAGCTCCCGGTGTACACGGAGGTCCCATATCTGCATATCCCACACCCCAGGGCAGGACTCCCACGTCTTAAATTCCTGTCTCATTAGCCCTGTGTGTGTGTGGGGGGGGGTCAGTTCAAAAACCTACCATTCAATTTAAATTTCTTTAGCAACTTTTATTTGATTCATTGATTGCATAGATAATAATCCATTTACACGGTACAAAAAAAGTGAAAATATGTACTTCTTTCTATCTGTCTATTGAGTGATTCCTCATTCTTTTTTTATGGTTGCACATAATTTATTATATAGATGTATAATTTATTTAACTGATCCCAGATGGATGAACATTAGGTTGTTTACAGTCTTTTACTATAATGCAAAAAATACTGTAGAAATAAGATTGTCTTTGTCAGTTTGGGCTGCCGTAACAAAGTTCCATAGAACGAGTGGCTTATAAACAACAGAAGTTTATTTCTCAGAGTTCAGGAGGCTGAAACTGTGCAATCAGGTTGCCAGCATGGTTGGATTCTGATGAGGACTCCCTTTCTAGCTTGTAGAGACTGCCGACTTCCTGTATTCTCACGTGACGGAAAGAGCTAACTAGCTCGCTAGCCTCTTTTCATTAGGGCACTAATCCCATTCATGAAGGCTCCACCCTTATGACCTACTTACGTGCGAAAGGCCTCACCTCCAAATATTACATTGGGATTAGGGTGCCAATATATGAATTTGCGAAAGGCCTCACCTCCAAATATTACATTGGGATTAGGGTGCCAATATATGAATTTTAGTGAGTATGCAAACATTCAGTCCACTAAATATATTTGATTCACATATAATACAATATTTATATTATTTTATATCTGTAAGATAATTCCCAGATGTTGAATTGCTAGGTCAAAAATTCTATGCATTTCTAATTTTGATAGTTATTAAATAACTTTGGGTTTGTACATTCATACCCATAAGCGTAGAAAATATGTCTGTACCCCCTTAGTCTTGCCATTAGAGAGTATTATCAAGATTTGGGAGTTTTGACAACCCCCCAAAATGGGAAGAAGTTCATCAGTGTATTTTTAATGAACAGTGTAATTTTAATGAGTGAGATTTGATATATTATCTAAAGTTTAGCAGCCATTTTTCTTTTTTGTGAATAATACCCTCATAAATTCATCGATTTTTGTGCTGTGTTGTTGATCTGTTTCTTTGTTAATTTTTAGTACTTCAGGTATTAGAGACTTTCTTTACCTATGATAGGAGTTCTTTTTAATTCACCATACAGTTTATTCTTCATTAGAATTCTCTGCTCTTGAGAAACCCCTGAGAGCGCACACTAACCTAGTACATTGTTGAGTAAAATTCCTTATAAATTCTTCATTTTTTTAACATAGAGAATGGTCTAATTGATTTCTACTTCTTCTTGTGTTAATTGTGCTAAATTATTTTCCTAAAACATTCACCATGTCAATTAGGTTTAATATACTTTTATAGAATGTATTTTTGTAGCATATGTTTAGTTCTTGGTAAATTTATGTCTTAGTCTATCAATGACTAAAAAAAAAAATAAAGAAAAACAGCAAAAAACAACCTATTGAATTTTTCTCACTATGATTATATATTTTTCTGGTTTGTCTTGTAATCTGTTCCTTATTGTTCTCCATATTTTAAGGCTATATAATGGGATACTTTCAAGTACAGAATTATTTTAAGTTCCTGTTGGATTTCTGTTTTTAATCTGATATTTTTCTATTTTTTTTAAACCAAGTTTACTGGCTTTCTACTGTGTAGTAGATCCTTAAGTAATTTAGGGCACAATAATTGCTGGAAAAAGAATGATTGCTTTAAGAATTTATGAAAATCCTAGGAAGGTCAAGTTGTTTCAGTGTCTTGGAACAGAGGACTACAGGTACAGAGAATGCCTAAGATATAAGCAAATGAATTGTATTTACGAGAATTTTTAAAAAGCATAGCATATCTCAGTCACTTCACTAGTTTTCACTGAGTAAGCATGAGCCTGAATATGTTCAACTAACTGAAAGAATGAAAACTTACATTTATATTCCTAAAAAAAAAAAAAAAAGAAACAAACAAAATTAGATATTTAACTTCCGGTAAACTTAATGATTAAATTATTTTCCACATGTGCAGATTCACATCTCTTTAATCAATGGGAGACCAAGTGCTGACGATCCCTCTCCTGAGCTACTGGAATTTACCTCGGCTCGCTATATTCGCCTGAGATTCCAGAAGATCCGCACTTTGAATGCTGACTTGATGATGTTTGCTCACAAAGACCCAAGAGAAATTGACCCCATTGTCACAAGAAGAGTAAGTTATGATCAGTCATTGGATGCTATGAATGATATTATACCTATCTTTTATAATTTAAAAAGGAATCTTTCGGTGATTTGTAGGAGTGGTCATTATCAATCATTATTTTTAATTTAAATATTTTGTTATTTTTATTATTATTATTTAACATTTGATTGACTTTCCTTTGTTCCATCCAAACTGTGCCACTTGTTAGGAGTATAACATTTATCAAATGCTTTAGCATTATTAAACTTTAATTTCTTCTTTTGTGGAGTGAAGATCCTAATATGTATTTCACATTCTTATTTTTGAGGGCTAAATTAGTTTTTGTCACTTTAGGTAATCTGTATTACTAATATAACTGGATTTGGGGAGTTACTACTGGAAGTGCAGAGGTTTGAAACATTTTTGGTCATAACCCACACTAAGAAACACATTTTATATCATGACCTAGTACACACACACATGCGCACGCGCACACACACACACACACACACACACACACACACACACACACACTCACACGGGACAGGGGTGGGGAGATGCAGGGGAGATGGGGAGGGGAGAGGGAGAGAAAGAGAACAATATGTCCTAAATCTTAATGTGCACAGAATCAGCTAATGACCTTGTGGGAATACAGTAGATTTAGGGCGGGGCTGAGATTCTGCAGTTCTAGAAGGTTTTCAGGTGATGCCAATGTTGCTAGTCCATGGACCATTTTGTTTAATTAAATAATTTGGTTTTATACTTCATTAATGAATCACAAGCTATAGTTTATGAAAAGTGCTGTTGTAGGGGAAATGGATTCTACTTACTGTTTATTTCCCTTTACAAATAAAATACGAGGGAGAAAAAGGTTAAGACATCTTTTCAAAAGATTTCTGAACACAGAAGCCAATGAAAGTGCTGTCTTCCTGTGTTAGATTTGAATTTGTGGGATCATGATATAGATGATCGATTCAGTGATAACTGTGCTTTCTTCTATCTATCCCTCATTACATTTACTATTTATGACCTCGCATACAATCTGCTACATAGGAGCTAATATTGTGGAACAAATGGCTTAACTATATTTATTATTAGTAATACCCTTATTATTATTATTATTATTATTATTATTATTATTGGTAGAGACAAGTTCTTTCTATGTTGCCTAGGCTGGTCTGGAACTGCTGGGCTCCAGGAATCATCCCACCTCAGCCTCCCACAGTGCTGGGATTACAGGTGTGAGGCACCGTGCGTGGTGGAAAGCACTTAAGTCTAGAATGATCCTATGAAGGTCAGACCACTGCTGTCTAGTGCCAAATTGCTCAACCGATAGCCTGATCATTCACAGTTCCTGAATACCCTTCACATATTTTATCTCCACATTACTTAACTTCTCCACACCTAACCTCTCCATTATCACAAAATCACTTTGAAGGCTTTAGTTAATCTCATACAACATATGTCATGTTTTAGTGCCCTGTATTTTCCAAATGTGAAATAATTTTATCTTATATTTTACCATATCATAAATTGTCTCATGCAGCACTAATCATTATTCGATAGCATTGTCTAGATTCTTTTCTTGCTTCAAAAAAATAACTTTTAATTCTAATTTTGGCATGACTTAAAAATATACACGGAGGAAGATGGAATAATATTGAAGTGAAATTTAATCTTTCCCGACAGTGTATCTACCAGAGGAAAAAAAATCAATGAAAATAAATTAGTGTTCCTTTTATCGTCTTTTGCAGGAGGCAGAGTGGGGGTTAGAACGCACATCTATTATTTATAACTGTATTGTACATGAGCCTTTAAAATAGTGCAGTGGAAGTCAACATATACATATGTTTTTCCAAAGTACTCAAGTTCAATAAACACTACATCTAAATTTAAGTATATAAAAATAAGATATTGAATTTCAGTTCCTCCTTATGACTCAAAAGCAAAGCATTATACATTAATATTTAAAATAGATTTCCCAATTTCAAAAGCATCCACAAATACTACTGTATCCGCTTTCTGAGCAAATATCTCTATGTGTATTTATATTATTAAGTGATGGAGTTAAGAGAAAAAAAGACTTTTACATTATCAAAACTTTCTAGCACCTTCCCTTAATTCAAGGTCTAGGTATATTAAATAAGATAATGTAACAAAAATATTATAAAAGACACTGTGTTTACATAACAAAAATAAACAAAGGAAGGATAAAATTTTTTTAAAAAGGAGATTTATAATCAGGGAACTCAGATTTGCATCCACCTACTTATTCTTGCTAAATCCGTTTTTTTTCTTCCATATGTATAATTGGAATAATGGAATTATTTACTACTGAAATGGTTGTTTGGATACTGATGATGTCAAGTACTATGGTAATTGTAAAATGTTATATACATATTAGTTAAAATGTTTTAAATAGTCCAGCTCTGTAATTATAAATATTCTTTTAAAATAGCTATATAGATTAAAATAATTAACAGCATAGCTCTATAGGAGGTTAATTATATGCACTTTTTAACAAAAATAAAAAGATGCAAGTGTGCAAGTGTTGTATCCAACAAACTTGAAGTTATTTACTTTCTATTTTCTTCTTAATATGGTTAAGTAATATGTTGTTATGACCACAATTTCTCTCTAAATTTTGTTGGTTCTTTTCAAGTCTGTTGAGTAAAACAGTCTGCATATGACTTGTGAATGCCAAGGTTCCTATTATCACAACAAAATCACTTTTTTTGTGTGACACTATGTAAAACAACTTTTATGAAGAATAATTGTCCTTAGTCCCAAGATAACCAACTTCAGCAACAAGTATTCCAATGTGTACTTTGTACTGTCTGTGGAAAAGAAATTTCTAAAATACCAACATAACTTAAATTAAAAGCATCCTTTCTTTGGGTTATAATTATGAGCTAGGAGGTACTTCATTTGTTTTGAGTCTTCACTTGTCCTCAAGAAACACAAATGTGTTTCAAACTAAGGATAAAAGTCGAAAATAAAATTTTTAATTGAATGTTCCCTTTTGCTCCTATCACCTTGCAGTCATCTTAACAGGATTTCTCTCTGGATTGCTTTTTGCAGTATTACTACTCGGTCAAGGATATTTCGGTTGGAGGGATGTGCATCTGCTATGGTCATGCCAGGGCTTGTCCACTTGATCCAGCGACAAATGTATGTATATTTATAGGATGCCTAAGCAAAGTGAAGCCCTGAACTGTAAAATGTTTCATGAGAGTCTTTGTTGACAGGAAACCCTGTGAATGGGTGTCAGGTCCCCACTTAGATGGTGGAACAGAAAGCGATGCCCAGATGAAATAAGAGCTGGCAGTTAGGATGATAGACTTTGAAATCAGCCATCACAGTATCAGAAAACAGATTAGTTTCTTCCAAAAAGGCTCCAAACGGGTCTATATCTTTTGAAACCTCTCTAGCTATGACAGCCTGCCGTGTGATTTAGCTTTAGAAAATGCCTGCCATCAATCAACCTGACCATTTCTTTTAAAATTTTCAATCGAAAAATTAATGCAAACAAATGAAAAATGTGCATGGAAGTAAATACATAGATGGCCATGGAGCAGGCGGGTAAGGTCGGGCAGTGAAAATAAAAGGTGGGGTAGAAGAGAGAATTCAAGAGAGCCTTGACAGTGCCAAACCAGAAAATGCTGGAATGCTTTTGGGTAGAATTTTTCATTCATGACAATGGATTAAGTGAACCAAACCTAAAGGAGAAGATGAATGAGCATCTATTTTTCCTGTCACAAACAAACTGGTGAAATGCAAAATCATCAATTGTATAGTATATAGAAAAATATATTGACTAGTGAGATCAGTGAATGTGAGTAGGACTATGGACTTGTTTTTTTCTCCACTAAAATTGTGACACTATACTCAAAGCTAGTTTTCTGATTCATGGATTATAATGTTATCTCCTAGGAAGAGGCAAACTGCCTGGCATATTTTTATGGGGAAAATAGTAGTGCTCCTTTCTGCTTGGTAACAGGGTGCTCTCTACCAGGTGGACTGATGGGTCTTATTCCTCTAGCTTTGAGAGCCCACGAGGCATCCTTGGAGAGCCAGTTCCACGTGATACGTTGAGACTGCACTAAAACTGTACTAGGATCACATACAGGCAAAAGAGTTCATTTTAGGACCTTAGATTTCTGTTTTATCTATGCCCCTAGATTCCTAGACGTCAACCTCTTCCTCTTTGCCACATCCAAAAATGTTAACGGTACTTTGAGGGGAGCCTGAAGATAGGCACATCCAATTCAAAAACCATGCAGATCCCAGGCATCATAGAAGGAACGTTCAGTCTTTAAGACCACTCCCAAGTGTGCCTTCCTGCTTTCTTCCAAGCCTAAGCCCAGTGATACCAAAATGGCCTGGATGACCCTAAGCTGATGATCAAATATACCTATTCTGAGGCTGCCACTGCTTCCTTCCCAGGGTGACAGTAGTTTTACATTTTAGTATATAGTCTACTTTCCTCTTTTCTTCACACTGCCTTTCAGAGAGCTCTCCTTCTTTATGGCTCTAAATAATGCTAAAAGCGTGCTACTTCCCTCTTTTTGACCAGAAATCTCGCTGTGAGTGTGAGCATAACACATGCGGAGATAGCTGTGATCAGTGCTGTCCAGGATTCCATCAGAAACCCTGGAGAGCTGGAACTTTTCTGACTAAAACAGAATGTGAAGGTATGTTCTTGAGAAGCCAACCGAATGTGTCTTTCTTCCTCTCCAAGAAAAAAGCCAGCAACGGAAAATAGTAAAATGACTGACTGTACAAATGTGCCAACAAATACTCATTTATATTATCATATTGAAGACAAACGTATGCCTAGTTTTTCCTGAAGGGAACTACCTAATAAGAGTAGCAGATGACTTTACAGCCTAATATTGACCATTGGCCCCATCTGGTGACAGGGATACTAGAGAAATCTGTGTTTATGGAGATTTGCCCCAGGTCAAGAAAAGACCTAAATATAGACTTGTGCAGTACTGTAAACCCAAACTTGTGTATAGCTCAATTCAACTGAATTCAGATATTAATATTTGAGTGAATCTTCCCTAACCACTTTTTTTTCAACTGAATAAATATATGTGGCCTTCAAAACGAGTTTGGTAGACATCTTAAACTAATATCAACCTTATATATTTATTGAATATTATTAATTCAATCATGTTTGTCGTGTATAATGTGTCAAGCATGATATGTCTTTAAAACTACTGAACTATAACACATAGTAATCCTAAAATATTTCTCAACTATAAAATATAAAATTAACCTTCCATAATTCATGAGTTCCACATCCATGGATTCAACCTATTACAGATTAAAAATATTTGGGGGAAAAATTGCATCTTTATTGAACTTGTATAGACTTTTTATTATTCCCTAAACAAAACAATATAACAAATATTTACATAGCATTTACATCATATTGGGTATTATAAGTAGTCTAGAAATGATTTAAAGTATACAAGAGAAGGTGCATGGGTTATATGGTCCTGAGCCTCCCTGCGACTTGGCATTTGAGGGAGGTCCTGGAATCTGTCCTCTACAGATACTGAGGAACAACTGTATTTCCTTTTCAGTGTAAGATTCCGCATATATCCTATCAATGTCTTCATTTTCTGCAATCTCCTCACTTAGTTTTGAATTTGTCTCTGTCTGTAAAGACAGTATGGATTAGAAAACTTCTATCATTACTAAGAAGCCTCTGGAGACTTGGGCCGTTGAATGGTTACCTACTATTATAAGGGACCCTTGGAGGATAGCCTTTGTTTTCTTCAACTACTCTCCTCGCCCCGTTTTAGCGAATCTCTCAGTTCTCCCCAGCATCCCCATGGAGAGCAGACATTCTTAACTAAGAGTGACTTTAAGTGAAACCCCACCCAAGGATATTTGCTCTCAAACTTCCTCAAATTCTAATTAAATTTCTCTTCTGTTTGCAATCACAAGTGGGAGTAGCACTTGAAGGTAGGGATTCTTTCAGCTGCCGCTGACATCATATCGCACAGTTATAATTATGTAATGTTAAGTGGATCTGCAAAATCCTCCACCACTTTTCACTTGCGTATCTATGTTTAAACACATAACAAAAGGACAGAGCAACATGTTAGCAATAGAGGTTGATTAGGCAAAGCAAACGATTTCTACTTGCTGCTATATCCATTTTTTAAATAACGGAATCATGAAACAACCTTTTCTTTCCTTGTAGGGCAGATGGGACGCTATCTTTCCAAACTAAAAAAATAAACATTTCAAAAACCCAGGAATTAAACTAGGAGTTTTAACCATAAAGCCTTAGATAAACAGCACATTTTTGTCAGTGTAAGCATTCCTAAAAGCTTATGTGGAAATCTTCTTTTTCAAGTTGAATCATATTCCAATCACCTTAATATTTAGGAAAAATCCTTCCGTGACATGACAAATCCCTCTGTAAAATGAATAATCGCCTTCTAATTCATTTGAGTTTAATTTGGATTTTCATCAATCTAGCTTACTTAAGGCAAGATATATCTCTAAAGCACAAAGAATATTCATTCCATTGCTAAGCCTTTACTAAAGAACAGTTTTGTATCTTGTGTCTTGGACATTCTGTGAAATAGTAAGTCGTGGACGACAGAGCAAAAACATGGCTCTTGGTGAGCAGGTCCTGGCTGTGTCCTTGGAGGCTACAGACAGAGCTAGGCAGGGTGCATTCTCTAAACAGCGAACAGGGCTACAGGCAGAGGGTTCTGGCTGCTCTTTGTGTGTGCAGGACTCTGGTTCAGGCATCAGCATTTTACTTATCCATGCTCGTCATTCTAAATACTCTTGACAACACAAATTCTAAATAGTGTGAAATATGTTTGTAATATTTTATATTTTCCTCTACCTATACTGGCAGCAGAAATTTTGACTGTTTCTTGAAATATATTTTTGCAATAAGGTTCTTAAGAATTCATAACTGGATGTGGTGGTGCGCTTCTACAGTCCCAGCTACTCAGGAGAGGCTGAGGTGGAAGGATCACCTGAATCCAGGGGTTCAAGCCCAGCCTGGGCAATAGTGAGACCCTGTCTCTAAAAGAGAGATAGCGCTGAGAGAGAGAGAGAGAGAGAGAGAGAGAGAGAGAGAGAAATTCTGTATAGTCCTATAGTCCTAAAGATGTAAAACTGCTTGTAATGCCTAATAATTTATATCTATTACTATGTGTTTCCTAGAATTAAGTTTAAAGCTGTCCGTTAATATAGCAAAAATACTGTATTATTAATCAAAAGTCTGCAGATTGGGGAAGGGATTTGCAACAATCATAACAAGAAGATAGTCTTCCTACATTAAAAGGTCTACATACCAGGAAGAAAAAATGAATAAACATTTAAAAATCAGCAAAGATCAAGATAAGCATCTCTCAAAGAAGAAATGACTTGTAACTCTATCAAAAGATGATCACACTTATAACTAAGGAAGTACCAATTAAAACAATGAAAATATTATTTTTAACTTATCAAAATGTTCACTTATCCACTCAACAAATACTATGTCCATGAACTACATTAAAAGAGTGAAAATGCACAGTGTTGGCAATTAGGGAAAAACTGTTTCATCACCTCTAATGAAGGAAGTATAATTTGACATCATATTTTTGGAGGGAAACTGTTTAAGTAATTAAAATGTAAATTTTGCATGCTCTTTGACTAAAAATTATACTTCTAGGAATTTGGCCTATAGATGTATCATATAGGAGCACGGGACGATTGTCATGATCCTTGTTATTATAGTATTCCTGCGGCTAACATTTATTGAGTGGAGTATTTAGTATGTCTCAGGCATTCTGCTAAGCATTCTGAAAACAACTGCAAGCAATACACACTACAACCACAGTAGGATTTGAATTTTCTCCTCAAAGTCACTCAACTGGAAAATAAGAAGCTTTCTAACATTAGAGCCCCCACTTCTAACCCACTTCCTTGTCCTCTCAGATTGTGTGCAGTATGATTTGTAAAGGAGAAACCTGGAAACTGTGTAACTGTCCATTAATGGGGACCGGATAAATCGCTCTATTCGTGGGATATTTATGCTGTGTGGAAAGAGATTCATGGCATGCTGTTAGTAGAATGGGACAGTTCAGTCAGTAGATAAATGCCCCTCCCTGTCTGTGGATCATGCATACACACACACACACACACACACACACACACACACGGAAATCAACATAGGGACATGCAGGAAACTCAGTGAGAAGGAGACTGCATAGATATCTTTCCCTAGCTCCCATTCTAATATAAATTCTTCATATTTTTAAAAGCTCTACTCAGTCCTTTCTCGGGAAAGTGATTTTTCACTTTGAATTCCTCTAATGTAACATGAAAAAGACAAGGAGGATGAAGAGAAGGAAAAATCAATTGGGAACTTATTTATAAGGCATTATGCTAATGATTTTACATGCATTATCTCACCTGGTGCTTTTAAATATCCCTGTCTGGTAATTACTATTGACCGCCTATGTCTTTTATGGAAACTAAGCTTTAGTGAAATTAAGCTCCCAGCATCACATGACTATGAAGTCGTGGAGAGGGCACACACATCCAAGGATGGTAGATGCAAAACAGCATGATCTTAGCCACCAGGCAAACCAGCTGTCAATTTGTCTTGATTTCTTGGCACCTGTCATGTGTCTTATCTCACTCACCAGGTAGAACGTGAGGGGATTCTGGCAGTCTTCAGTAACATAGACTCTGGCATCTGACTTCAGAGTTTGGTTTCCAATACTGATTAGGTTACTTTTTAAAAGGTTTTTCACCTCTCTGTGCCTCAAGTTTCTAATATACCAAAAGAGAGAATAATAATAATGATACCGAGTTCCTAAGGGCATTTTGAGGATTAAAATCAGTGGTAATAAATATAAAACACCTAGAACAGAGCCTGACATATATTTTTAAAACTAAGTTTTAATTGTTCTTAGTAGTAAAAGAAAGAAATTATATCCTGCATGTTTTTCTGTACTCATAGAACCTAGCACAGAGATTTCTGTATAGTAATTATTCGTTAGTTAATTACTGACTAATTAATGTGTTAATTATTCAATGCCATCATTCAGTAATTTATCATTTGCCATAATGTGAAATTATAGGTTGAGCCATATGAAATTGCACTTTTGTAAGTCAAAATCAAATATTGGCAATTTCATATGATTCATATTAATTTATATGTTTTAATTATCTCAAATTCCATTACAATTTGTGAATTTATTAATACATCCAATAAATATAAATACTTTTTAGATACCTTCCTGGGTGTGTGCATGAGAAATGTAATTCCCCACATAGTATAATCTATTATGTACAACAGAAAATAATATTTAAATGTATCCGAAACTTGAAATCAACATTTATTAATTTATTTTCCCCTAATGCAGCATGCAATTGTCATGGAAAAGCTGAAGAATGCTATTATGATGAAAATGTTGCCAGAAGAAATCTGAGTTTAAATATACATGGAAAATACATTGGAGGTGGTGTGTGCATTAATTGTACTCGAAATACTGCTGGTATAAACTGTGAGACATGTATTGACGGCTTCTTCAGACCCAAAGGGGTATGTTTTCTTCTTTCATAAAGTGTTATTTTTGCCTTTTTATACAAAAATGTACTTATAACAAATAACTTTGAACGTTTCTCTAAAATGTTAAACTGCAAATTCTAAAAGGTCAATGGGGCTGGGCCCGGTGGCTCATGCCTGTAATCCCAGCACTTTGGGATGCCGAGACAGGAGGATCCCTTGAGCCCAGGAGTTCAAGACTAGTCTGAGCAACCATTCCTTTTAAATTTTTTAAAAATTAATCTGCCACAGTAGTGCATGCCTGTAGTCCAGCTGCTGGGGAGACCAATGCAGGAGGATCGCTTGAGCCTAGGAGTTTGAGGCTGCAGTAAGTTATGATTGTGCCATTGCACTCCAGCCCTAACAACAGAGTAAGACCTTGTCTCTAAAACAAAATAAAAAACCCCAAAAAATTTTTTAAACGACTGGGAACATTTTATAAGGAAGCTGATGTAAATCTTTGAGACTGTAAGATAAAACATTTCCATCTCTCCAGAAAGTTCCACTGGACCTCCTTACAGTCAATCCCCATACTTTTTTGTTGTCTCCTAGGACACCAACTGCATGCATGTCAGGTTGCTTGATTGTGTCTGGTAGGTCATTGAAGCAGTACTAATTTAATTTCTTTTCTTTCTCTGTTCTTCAGATTGAATCATTTTTATTTGTCATCATGTCATCAGGTTGACTACTTTTCCTCCTGCCATCTCTAACTTGGCACTAAACATATTCAGTGAATTTTTAAATTAAGATATTTTACTTTTCAACTTTCTGTAGTTCTTATGTTTCTCAAAAGTTCCATTACTCTGCTGAAATACTCCATGCATTCAGTTATACAAACTTGTTTTCTTGATATTCTTGGACATATAGTACTTACATTGACTTCCTTGTCTTATTTGAATACCTGGATCACCTTAGGGTCTGCTTTTATTGACTTCTTTTTCTTTTTTAATAAGGACAACTTTTTCCTGTTTCTTCTCACATCCAGTTCAGTAGCCCCCCTGTATTCACAGGGGAAATGTTCCAAGACCCAAAGTGGATGCCTGAAACCACGGATAGTACCAAGTCATATATATAACATGTTTTTTCAATCTGATAACAATGATGACTCAGTGACTAATGGGAGGGTAGTGTATATACAGCATGGATATGCTGGAAAAGAGATGATTCACATCCCTGGCAATTCAGAGTGGAATGATGTGAAATTTCATCACACTACCCAGAAAGGCATGCAAATTAAAACTTATAAATTATTTATTTCTAAAATATTTCATTTAATATTTTTGGACTGTGGTTGAATGTGGTAACTAAAACCACAGATAAGGGGGAACTTTTGTAATTTATTATTTATACAGGACATTTTAGAGAATACAATGCAGAGAGACTGGATTCTGTTATCCTCCTCTGAAGATTTTGAATTTGTTCTAATTAGGAGTAAACTCACTGAGTTATCACCATGAAGTTCCAGAGGTTTGACTTTAAATTTTGTGAGGGCATATTGATGGAAAACTCAAGGTATTCACCTTATGTAACTAACTTGTTTGACTTAAAACCCAATTTCTTTTTACTTTATGGTGTGTAGCACCTGAAAACTCTGTGCAGCTTATTCAGTTTACCAGCTGTTGCTTTCCACTAGGTTTTCTGGAGTCTCATGAATGAATGTACTTTAAAAGGATAAGTTAAGTCTTGGAGGGATATTGGCATGGAAATTTTGATCCTTTCCCTCTATAAATGTGGATTTCCTTCAATGTACATACTTTTTTTCTTTTGAACATCAAATCCTTCCAATTTCTACCAGCTTTTATTTATTCTCCCATGTCCACAAATGTTTGATTTTAATATTTTGTCCAGAATTCATAATTGTTATCTGATAGTGTTGTTAGTTTCATACAAGACACTTTATCATTATCAGAACTGGGCTCTTGATCATGTTTTTATT
Organism: Carlito syrichta; assembly: GCF_000164805.1. NCBI lineage: Eukaryota > Metazoa > Chordata > Mammalia > Primates > Tarsiidae > Carlito > Carlito syrichta. The sequence continues at coordinate 337,101 of NW_007252191.1, read as the reverse complement.
ACAAGTCAAGTAATTAAGTGAATCTGAGCCTAGAATTTGGTGTTTTTATACTTATGAAAATGCTTATGCTACACTGTTAAAAAAAAATACATATCTTTCAAGCACTCAATATTTGTGTAGAAGTCCACTGTGTTTTTATGAAGATGCAGGAAAAAAAGGTTTTGTGTAAAATTATTGTCTAAAATTTGATTTTATATGTGTGTACTTAACACACATATTAACTTTTATGTATATAAATATATACAATACAATATTTAGAGGATAAATTAGTAATCTAAATTATTTTAGTAAGATGAAAATGTAAGATAGATATGTTTTTAGAATCTCGTTGATTAGAAGGTTTCCTGATCAACCCGCTAATTCAGGCAGATTTTCCTAATTACAACAAGATAAGGTAATGAATTAGAAGGCTTTGGTTTACTCAAACTCATAATTGGGATCATAAATCATATTTCTAAGACTAAAAAATTTTATCCAAAAAATTTTTTGCAATGTGCCTACCAAGAGATTTTTTGTTTCTGTTTTCATATCCGGGTGGTTTCTCTGGGTACAAAGTCTTTCTTCCAATCCCACTCTCAAATTGATGCTTATACCTTAAGCTTCACTTTATTCATTATTTTTTTCTTTTATATATATATATTTAAAGATGTGGGGTCCAATTCAGGATTAGGTATACAAGTGGACATCATACAGGTAAAGTTTGGGCCTCCCTTTGGTCCCCACTTTGCCTGGTTTGAGATCAGGTGCCCTTATTGATGTTGTGTCCCCCCACCCTCACCCCGTCGTACCCAACTACTGCCTATCCCTTTCTTACAGTATTTTGGTAAATGTTCAATGTCCACTTATGAGTGAGAACATGTGGTACTCTGTTCTTTGTTTCTATGATAGATCACTGAGTATTATTGATTCTATATCCATCCAAGTTGCCACGAAGTCCATATGATTGTCCTTCTTCATGGCTGTGTAATATTCCGTCATGTTTATGTACCCCATTTTTTAAATCCAGTCCAATTTAAGCTTCACTTTAAACAATCACCTCTTTCCGTAATGCATTGCTTGACTTCATTGTGCTATGTTATTACCCCCTCTTTTGGGGGCCTATAATGCTGTGCTTGTATGTCTATTTTATTCCTTTGCACATTCTCTTTAATCAGTGTCTTTTAAGTGTATTATTATTCCTGTAAACTTACTTAAGGCAGAGATCATGCCTTACCTATGCTTTGCACAGTCCTTACTTCATAGCAGGGGATGAATGAATGTATCTTAAATAAACGATTATTTTGAAAGTGATTTGTGAGTCTAATTTAGTGATATTCAATCAGATATGTAAATAAGTATAATTTTAGCACTTTGATTTATTTTAGCAAACAAGTTTTCATTTGAGAATTAAACCTAGATATACACATATACAGAAGCTATGTCTAATGAGAGGGAAGTATATTCATACATACAGTATGTGTATGTATATAACTCAGCAGTAGTTCAGTATTTTCTGAGCAAATAATTTAGTTTTTTAGTTCTTTTTCTATTTAATCTGGAAAATAAATCTGTATATATAGTATATTAGGACCGTCTAGGCTTCTTTCATTAGAACATTCTAACAGCAAAAGCTACTAGTTATATGAAGTATTTAAAATGTGCCAGGAATCTTACAAAATGCTTTATATATTATTCCTTTTAATTTTAATTTATATGACATCGCTGTATTTGCTAGTATTGTCCTCATATTTCAAGGAGGTAAATAAACTGCCCAGGGCCACACTAGGATATGAGCTCAGGTTTTTCTGGTTATGGAGTCCACATTGCTTCCTCCCAGTTAATGCTGCCTTTCAGAAAACCAAATTTTTACATCTAAATATTTAATATTATCTTCTTTCAAACATCAAATATAAATTTTGATGTAATTAATTGTATCATGATCGATATTTTAAAAGTGTGTGGAAAATAAATTTGGAAAAAAAATTTTACTTTTTTTTTGAGCTAAGGTCTCACTCACTTGCCCAAGCTGGAGTGTAATGGCACAATCATAGCTCATGGCAGCTTTATCTTTCTGGGCCCAGATAATCCTTCCACCTGCCTCAGGCTCCTGAGTAGCTGGGATTACAGGCATGTGCCACCACACCTGGCTAATTTTTTGATTTTTTGTAGAGATGAAGTCTCACTATGTTGTCAAACGCCAGGTCTCACTCAGCAGTCCTCCCATCTCAGCTTCCTAGAGTGTTGGGATTATAGGCACGAGTCACAGTGCCTGGCCTTCTGTTGCTAATTTTGAACTATGTTGTAACAAAAAACAAAGTAATTGGGAAGACTTTATTATGGAATATAAATTAAAGTATACCAAGCAAATACTGTTATTTTTCTTGGTTATGAGAATGATACTGTTGTTATAAAAGAGGTGCATTCTTAAATGTATAGTGACTAAAGGCTGTGTATCTGGGATTCTCTTTAAAAAATTTAGCAAAGTCTAAAATGTGATGAAATTCATATGAGAAAATCTTCATAGCTGTTGAACCTAGCTAATAAATATAAAGAAATTTATTATACTACACTTCTCTTTACTTTTGTGTAACGATTTAGAAGAAATGGATTTCAGATATTGCAAACCTCTATTAAAGGTAATTTCATATCACAATTTTCTCATTAATTTGTTATCATGTATCATTAAAATTACTTTAATTTGTTCTTAAAAGTTTGCTGAATGGAAAAATATTGCTGTTTTTATTACACATATTTGAAAGCATTTCAATGTTTTTGTTAGGTAACTCCCAATTACCCAAGACCGTGCCAGCCATGTCATTGTGATCCAGTTGGTTCCTTAAATACAGTCTGTGTCAAGGATGAGAAGCAAGCTCGACGAGGTGAGAGCTGCTGTAGAATGTCACTGCCCTGATGAAGGGACAACCGAAAGCCAGTTCTGATTATTGGCAGAATATTTTGCAGTAAATGACATTCATGTGATAAATTTATTCTTAAATCTATGGATGTATTAGGGTTCCCTCCATGGGACAGTTTTTTAATTCATCTCAATAATTACTTTCATGTTTAATGATAATATTTAAATAGCAAGAAAAGTTAAATCACTTGTTTTGAAATATAGGAATACGCGTACACATACACACACGTATATAAAAAGTCAGTCACAAATTGGTGGTGCAACTTTTTCATACCCTGTTATTCATTAAATTGGTTTGTAGCTTCTGTGGGTTCTAGTGGGAAATGACAGCAATTACTGAGGGGAGTGTGTCCTACAGTGGAAATAGCCAACAGGAGAGATCATACCTTGAGCTGTAGGCAATAAGATAGAAAGCACCACATGCTGGTAAAGAACTACAGAAGGTGGTAGTCATGAGTTAATGAAGTGAAAGAGGCTGACGCTAATTTAAGCCAAACAATGCCTTTGAGAAATGAAATTCACAATGAAATCCAAACATTAGAGAATCAAATACCAACATAACTCCTTGATATAAAACATTTGGGAGCTACTTCCAGGGTAGCTGCTTGCCAAGTTTAAGTAGGAAAGTCATAGAATGTATTTGGGACAGTTTCTTTATATCTCTAGGAGTGAATTCTCTTCTTTAGAAAGGCTGAAATAAATCATGGCTACGATGTAGGATTTTTTTTCTCTAATGACTTTAGAGTTAAAAGACCTACAATGGGCCATTGCTAGATCATTGCCGTCACCATTGCCTTGCTAAGCTATGGTGTGGCCATGTGCTCTTTGAGTTACGGCCAGGCCATGTTTTCTTAAGCTTTGGTCCTCTTCCCTACCTTGGGAAGGTGAATCTTCTCTTTCTCTCTCTCTAATTTACTTTCTAAATAAACTATATTCTCTAATCTAAAAATAAATAAATAAATAAAAGACTAGCAATGTTTCTTTGGCACAATTCAGCTTACCTGCTTTCTTTATAAAATAGTAAGATAATCAATTTGAACATTACATGCCGTCTTAAATCTTGAAATATATTTTTTAAATGATCTATTTTAATATTCAAATGATGAATTACTGAGATCATTTTTCATTTTAAGCCCTTTTTCCTTTTTTGGTAACAACCGAATCACAATGTTCTTTTCAGTAAGGCCATTTAACTCTCCCCTGCCTTATTTAAATAAGTTTGTTGTGACTGAAAAAGTTTAAAAAATGAAAAAGTAGAAAAATAAATATATAATTCAGTGGCAATCCAGCAGAGACACCACTGTTAATATTTTTGTATAATTTTGATATAGACCTGAGCTGCAAAATTGGATGCATATGAATACATTTTTATCTTCATGCTTAATCTGATGACCCTTTTAGAAAAGAGTCCACATTCTCGTCTAAAGAATTTCACATCTAGAGAAATTTTTGGTATTGCTTCTTTTAACTTTATATGATGAATTTCCCCCAAGTTTATGAAAAATTTATCTGAAATGTGGTTTCAGCACCTAAATAACATTCATTATATCGTTGCACCAAAATTACTTACCCACTCAACTCTATATAGAAATTTAGATTCCTTCAGTTTTTTGTTTGTTTACTATAACCAATGCTTTCATAAAGACTATCCCTTAAAGTATGTTTCAATTATTATCAAAATAATAAATATAGTAAAATACACTTTTTACAGTAAGGAAGGTAATAAAATAGATAACAATAATGTGCTCTTCAACCTATTTATGCCAGTCTCATTTCCAAATTTAAATATCCTGAGCCTTTGTTGAGTTACCTTTACTATCTTCTTTTTTTGAATTACCTTTACTATCTAAATAATATTCTTACCAGTATCTTTCTCACCATTACATATTGTCTATTGACTCCATATTAAAAGTTTAAGAAACACTTAATTACACCACCTCCCTCCTTCTCTCCACCTTCCATACGTTTTCACTATGTGTTTCTTCTGTGATATCTTTATGATGTTAAATAGAAAGTTTAAATTTTTATTTCATCATCTATTAATTTAGACTTTCTACTGTACAGGATGAGAAAAAGACCATCCCTACCTTTCCCACCACCCGGCAATGTCTATCAATTACATACTTACCTTTTCAAAAATTTTAACAGATATATTTGGTCCTGGACCAATAATTAATTCTCATAATTTCAAAATTGAAGTCTAATAATCAAGATCTGTAGTATTGTAATTAGATTCATATTATTAGATATAGATCTGAGTTGTAAAAGTGAACACATACCTGTATTACATTTTTATCTTTATGCTTCGTCTGATGACCTTTTTAGAAAAGAGTCTAAAACGTGATATAATGGTTTGTGTTTCTTCATCAGATTGTATAACCAAATAGTGGAAAATGATATTTTGGTGTCTTATTGACATTAAATTGACTGCTGAAGAAATACAAATGTATTTCATCTATGAATTTTCTTTTTGTTTTCTTTATTTACCTTTGGTGTAAGGTAGACTTCTTCCCCCATAAATTTGTAAGAGTTCTTTAAATACGAAAAACAATAATAGTATGTCAAACTTTTTACAATTTCCAGATTTGATTTTTGTGTCTCTATTATTGATAAGAATTTATAATGTATAGAACTTAAAAAATTTTTTATATAATCTGTTATCAAAATTCAGTTAATATTCGGTAGCTATAATGACACAATCCCAAGACTATTATGTATTTTAATATTTTTCTATTTGATGTATTATGTCTTTATAATCCTAGATTATTAATATATTTGTTTCCTTCATTTGTATGATTTCATTTTATGATACTTAATTTCTTTTTTTTTTTTGAGTTGGAGTCTCACTCTGTCTCCCAGACTGGAGTGCAGTGGCCGCTCCCAGCCACCGCAGCCTCAACCCGCTGGGCTCCGGCGATCCTTCCGCCTCAGACTTCCAAGTAGCCATAATTACAGGCATGCGCTACCACGCCCGGCTGATTTTTTTGATTTATTGTAGAGATGCGGTCTTGCTGTCCAGGCGGGTCTGGAACCCGCGGGCTCAGGCAATCCACTCACCTCAGCCTCCCAAAGGCGTGGGATTACAGGCTGAGCCACCGAGCCCAGCTGATACTTAATTTCTTAATCTGTCTGGAGTTTTGGTATATTTTATAAGGAATGTTTTAAACTACATTTTGTTTTCCAACACTTTTTTTATTCATCTCCATTTAATATTATTTTTATCTATTTAGACATGTTAGATATATTTATCTTATATTCTGTATCTGTTAGTAGCAATCTCTGCATTTTGAATTTGATTCTGTATTTTGATTTTCCTCTTAACCCCTATTCATTGGGGCTTCATCTTCTTACATGTTCTACATGTGTGTTTTGTGTATGTGTGCATGCATGTATATATATTTCTTGGTATATTCTTTCAAGACCCTTGGATTTATGTGAGATTCTCTGATAATGACCTCCTAACTAGTGTAGGACCTAGGATTTTTTGTTGTGGTTCACCGAAACCATCCTCTATAAACTCTAGTCTCCTTCATCAGAATTTGCCAGTCATCTCCAGGAAAGACACCGACTTAAAGGGTAATTTACCTCTCAAGAAGTCATTTTCATAGCTTCTCATTTCAAAGGGGTTGCTTTATTTCATACCAGCACAACCAATCTATCCATATTCTTCTCTTCCTTCCTTCCTTCCTTCCTTCCTTCCTTCCTTCCTTCCTTCCTTCCTTCCTTCCTTCCTTCCTTCCTTCTTTCCTTCCTTCCTTCCCTCCCCACCTCCCTTCCTCCCTCTTTTTTTTTAATCCTGCATCTTCAAGTGTTCTGAATAGGAGAAAGTCTTTGGACATCTAGTCTACAATAATTCCAGAAACAAAAGTTAACACAGGCATTGTTTATTACATGGAGTACCTCTATACTTAGTCTCAGTTTATGGAAATTTTAACATCAGAAGTTGATGTTAAATTTCTCACTGCTTTTGCAATCAATGTAAAGTGAGAGCTTATCTTATTGAATCTAGTTTATTTGAATTCTTTGACCCTAATAGCTATTACTGCAACTCTCTTTTAAGAATATACTTTTCTTATATTTATTTTCTTTAGTTTTCAATATTTCTGTCCATTCTGTGCATCTCTTCTGCACATTACATGTTCATGTTTTTAATAGAAACAGTAAGACCATTTAATTCATTTATATATATTTAGTATGTATGTTTGACACTATTTCTGTCATTCTGTTTTATGCTTTCTCACCATAGTTTCCTTACTTTTTTTCACCTCTCTTTTCTTTTTTCTGATGGACTATTTGCTATTCATTTGCATTTATCTTTTTTCAGATTTTGGAGGTCTATAATTATATTTATTCATCCTGTATTTCATTTCCCGCCTCTATTTCTTCTTATCCCCAAAATATCCATTCCCATGAACACTTCTAGTTTTTTCTCTAGTAATATGGCCAACAATGTTGTTCTTATACATCTTTATTTCCAAGACTATCCTGCATCTGTGATAGCCTGAACAGGCAGGCTTGTTTTATGCGTCATCAGGAATGGACCGGTTAACACTTATTCTTCTCAGTGTAGTGTCATGAGTCTTAAAGTTTGGAGAAATTCCTCTGTGATCATTGTTACCATTTTTCTATAGCCTTTGGCTTTGGTAGACACTTTGAGATTTCATCTTTCTTTTTTTAATTTTTAACATGTTTAAAGGTACTTAGAAGGCACTATTTTAGCATAATAGTACTAAGCTTCTCATCAAACCCTGTACCCTTTGATTTTAACTTTTCTTATATGATATACATGAAGACTCTAATTTTTTGCCAAAATAGACTTTTATAGGCTACTATAATTTAAACTTTAAGAACTAAATTGTGTGTTTGTTTTTAAAAGGTTGACGTGTATCTCATCTTCTTTTAGGTCTGGCACCTGGGTCCTGTCATTGCAGAACTGGCTTTGGAGGCGTGAGCTGTAATCGTTGTGCCAGGGGCTACATGGGTTACCCAGACTGTGTCGCCTGTAACTGCAGTGCCTTGGGGAGCACAAATGATGACCCTTGCATTGGGCCCTGTACCTGCAAGGTACCTCGTTCATTCCAGTAATGTCTCACTGTCCAGACAGAAGGCTCCTCTGTCCAGACAGAAGGCTCTCACTGTCCAGACAGAAGACATCTTCTGGCGACTTTTGTAAATAGCCACTACCTAGTTTGTACGTGGTGCTCTTGTAAGCGTCTTTAATTACCTGTGAGGGTCGCTATGGCAAGATGTCCTTAAGGCATTCGCTGTTTATCTGAAAACCTGCAAGTGCAGAGGATAAGTCGCTTAAGAGTCTGTGTCATTTTATAACAAAAACTCTTTTTTCCTACTGCCCAACTAGTCTGTTAATTTACAAATATACAACGCTAAAGAGAACAACCCTTTAAAACTACAATACACTCAAATGTATTGTACCTTTGCATGTAATTCCCAAAATAATTCTGCCATGGATTTCATTCTGGATTTTTAAATAATCCTCTGAAGTTTGGTCCCAGATAGATCTTTTTAAATAAAATAAAATTAAATTTTAATTTGGTATTTTAAAGATACAGGGTATAATTCAGGGTGAGATATACAAATGTTCATTATGCAGGTACCATTGTTGCTGAGGTGTGTTCCCATCCCCTGGCAATTTCCCTCTGCTGTCAACCCCTTTCTTATAGTATCATGATAATCATTCAAGTTCCACTTATGCGTGAGAACATGTGGTACTCAGTTGACCCAGATAGTTCTTAAAATACTCACCATATTCAAAATCTTCTGTTTACTTGCCAAAATGTAAGAAACCCTAGTGGAACTGGTTAAAGGCACAATATGTTCTCTCAAGAATAGTCTTGGATATGCAACTTTATTTCTTGTATACCTTTGGGTAATAACACATCATGTTAACACTAAGGGATGCATTACACCTGCAGTTTATCCGCATAGAGGAAGCAGAGGCATGGGTGGGTCTGAAATGATAAGACTGATTTACTTTAGCTACAGTAATCAATTCCATAATGTTCGGATCAGTGTACAGCTATGTTAGCTGTGAGAATGGACAAGTTTTCAAAAAAATTAACCTGCCATAATGTCGCAAAAGTTACTACTTCTTTTCTTTGTTTTCAAACAAAAATAGAACCTTATTAAAATCTCTTTTATTAACTTGTTACTCTTATCTAGGCTGTAAAATATTATATACTAAATTGATGCATGTGTATATATGTGTGTATGCAAATATTAAGCCATTGCATAGTAATAAATAAGTATGTTCGTATTGGGACAAGAATGTCTGAAATATTGAGCTAAATATTATAATAGTTACAAAACAAGTGTATGTTTCATTGGCACAACATAGACAATATCTTTAACTACTGAAACAATAAAACTCCTGTCTACACCAGTAAGTGGAAAGTCTCCAAGCTCACGGTAAACAGTTGTCATGTCCTGGAATATGGAAAATTGACCAGATGCAATATTATCATTATTATCATTCCAATATTATCTGAAATGAAAAATTGTTCTCGCAGACCAAAATTGTATAGCAGTCTGTGAGTGATGGCTTGCTTAAGGACACTCCCCCTCTCCATTCTGAATATCTTTTTGGGGAATCCTGCAGGCTTTCAGTACATCTTCTCTAATATTTATCAAAACATATCTTGTGTGTGTGCTTTTTTGTTTTTAACTCCACAGAAATCTCTAACCTTTACCACTAACTCAAAGGACAGACAAAGCTAAGCTTGAAATGAAAGAGAACCCCCCCACCCCTTGTCTCTAGAATATAAGAAATCAAACAAGGAGGGAAAAAAAGAAGCATTTCTATGTACCTACCGTTCATAAAATGGTGATGTCTGGTGTTTGCCAGGAAAGAGTAGCACAGGAGTTATTTTCTTTGGTAAATATTGCGAGAAAGGCTAGAAGAACAAGAGCGCCATACTGATTAGCAGGGCTCTGAGGGAAGGCCCCTTGAGCGACTCACTGCCTGGCTTTCAGCCGAACTCAATATTGTATCGTGAGCGATTATAATCCTAATAAGCAAAATGCCTCCTGCGATGACACTTGAAGCTCTACACAGACAATTAAAATACAACAATAAACAACAATTAAGAAATCATGAAAGAGAATGAAAAATTAAGTAAATAGCATCATTAAAATAAATGCCTTTCAACTGTGTGATACTTTAAATAGAAAACTGTTAAGTTTTTATGAACTAAATTGCTTTAGAATAAAAACTCACAGAAAGCAAGTTTCATAAAAATCACAAATTATATGCATACATCAAGAATTATATCACAAAACTGTATCATAATAGCACAATAATATCATATTTCAAAATGAGTTACATCACAATATATATGCCATATACTATAATTAGATGCCTATAGTTTCCTGTTTAAAAGAATAACACATAACCCAGTATTTCAACGAAAGGCACTTATTAATGTAGAGAGAAATGTGACAGTTCATATTGTTTTACACAAACATTATTTGACATAGGTATGTCAAACTGATTAGTAAAAAGATTGTGGATCAAAATGCTATTTAAGAAGCAAAATGTTATTGAGGGACTGAGAGTCTAGAGACTTCAAATAAAATGACAGATTTTTGGTTGAATAGAAAGAATATATACATACACGTCCATATATTTATTAGTAACTTTAAATGAGTATTATCTGTAAATAAAATAGAAATTACACATAAAATAATGTCTATGTATTAATCTCCAAAATTCATCTTAACCTTAAACATTTGTACATTTATTTTCTTATACTTACAACAAATAAGAGTTTTTTTCTAATTTTTATTGGAAAGAAATTTTTTACTAACTCAAGTATGAAGATATTTTGACTTCATTATGAAGTCTTGGGCCTAATATTTTTTCTACTGCAAATTTTAAATGACCGATATTCTGGTAAAATGCCATACTGAGCTAATATGGACACGACTTTTATTCAATTTTGCTATTTTAAAAACACAAATATGCTGGATAAACGTAGCAAATAAATTTATATACATGCAGATTCAGGAAAGAAAGGAAAATTACTAGATGTAAGACAAAAGAGGGAAATATAAATTAAACGTAAGCTCAAACAAAACAGCAACTGGGGTCATGGGTTGGTGTAGGAACCTAGTCTTAGTTTTAAGAACAGAACTATTGTTTGGAGTTTTAATGCCCTCATGATGACTTGACACTAAGATTTGGATCCACAGAGGGAAATGGCAAGTGAACTCGCTTAATGGCATCTCTAGAAATTATTGATGATGGTGAGATGGGTGCTAAAAAATTCTTCCGGCAAGCCTGGAGAGGCACTTAGAAAACTTTCTTTTTTTTTCTATGGGACTCTGCATAGGGAAAAATTAGTACCTTGTGCAAGACCAAATTCCCAAACCTGTGTGCCACATGGGGATAGGGTCAATTTTATTCTTCCTTTACGTGCTAGAATTCTTCAGCAAGTCAAGCAAATGGTATTCCCAAAGGAAAAAAAAATTGCAGCTGCCACTGAAAATGAGCTCACCACAAGCAGCACAGTACACAAAAGGAAAATAACTCCAAAAGAAAAATCCATAACCACAAAAATCAGAATATTTGTACACAAAGAACTGGAAAACATAGTCTGAAAAAAATTGTATAATCATAACAATATGTGATTATATTTTATCCCATAAATAATAAAAATATGTTTAAAATGTACACTTGCAAAAATATGATTAGAAGATTAAAGAATAAATAAGAAGATTAAAAACAATATAGCAGGGCACAATATTAAAATTGTAAAGATTAATTGGTTTGGTAAAGTAATCCATATAATTTACTTCTAGAAATAAGTAGTCATTGAAATTAAAAACTCAATGTATAGTTTGAACAAGAGATTAAAAACTGCTAGAGATTCAGACCTGAGAACAATATCGTAAATTGAAGTGGAGAGGTAAAAAAAATTAAAAATCTATGCTAACTGACTGATAGAATCATAAAATTCAACAGAAGTTTAGAAGGAGTTGCCAAAAAAGAGATTAGATGAAATTGAGGAGAAACAATATTCAAGGAGAAAAAAATAATCATGAATTAAGGAAAGTTATACATCCTCAGTTTGAAGAAGATAAAAAGAAGTCTACCTACAGTAGAACACCTGTCCACCAGCAAGACAAAGATAAATATACTAAAACTCAAGGCAAATATCTTTATTGTGAATGTTTACCATTCACAGTTCATCCTCATTTAAAGAAATATTAAATGTTTGTACATTAGTGAGAAGAATATTGAAGCCATAAGAGAGTTCCACTAGATAGCAGTCTACAAGAATCAATCTATAAAAAACATTAACATTTCTATACACTAGTGACGACCAAATATAAAATGTAATAATAATATTTAGAATTGCAACAAAACTTTATGATACCCCAAAAAAACTGTTTTCAAAATGGAGATAAATTTGTAAAGTTTATTAAACAAAATTTTAAATAAGAGAACTGGTGATCATCAAGTACCAGAGAAAATCTGGAGAAATAAAAACCTTTACTGTTGCTATTATTGGGTGAATTAGTACCACAATTTAGGAGGACAATATGATATTTTCTAGTATCTTTGAAAATGCTAGAAAATCCTGCTAGCCAGCAATCCCACATCTAAACATTTACCCTAAAGAAACGCGTACAAAAACAATATGTATAAAGAAGTAGATAAAATATTTTCAACATAGACCTACTTACTATAGTGAAGATAAGAAAAAAATCTAAATGTCTAAAATAAATAGCAAAAATACAGAGTAATGTTCTAATTTAATCCAATAAAATAAAGTTACAGTGAATAAAATAAGTATATGTATATAAACATTAATACATTTCAAAAACTTCAGGTGATGTGAAGAAAAATACCATTATGTCATTATTTATGTCAAGTTGTAGAACAAAAATAATTCTATATTGTTCATGGATACACACATATATAATAAAACACTTAAATATACTCATATGATATATACAAATTTCAAAATAGTAGTTAACTTTATAGAGTATGGAAGGGAATAGAACAGAATTGAAAAAAGAACCAATTGTGTCTTAATATTATTTCTTAAAACATATATCTGAAGCAAACATGTAAAATATAAATTTTTTTACCTCTAGCTTAAGGATAATGGATGTCATATTGTATGGATTTTTCTGATGCTTTAAAACAATTCCTAATTTAAACCATCTTTATCAAAATAATTCCATATTTTAAAAGAAGTGAATGAAATCTTAATAAAATACCAACTATATATTATTACCTCTACTCCTAAAGTCTTATTGTCTAAGCCTTCTTTAGACAATATTAATGAACATTATCCTTATTATATTCAAAATATGAAAATAATACTAACTCTGCACACTAAAATGTTTATAATTTTTGCATTATTAAATATTTTGAAATTTCTGTCTCTTCTTATGAATTACAAGAGGCAGGTCAATCTCAGATATATGACAAGCCAACTGAATATAAATGCTGTCTGACTCTCAGTATTTGTTTATTTTAAGTACTACATGCTAGAAAATGGCTCTTTGCAGTTTGGTGTCACTCACTCAAAATCAGTTGTTTGCAGGGTCTGGTAAACATATAATTTGACCTTGATCTAGGTAGGAACGTGTACTTTTATTTTTGTGATAGTCTTATAATAGAAAGATAAACAGTGAAGTAAGCGACTGTAAGTCGAGCCAGGCAAGGTGGTTCACGCCTGTGAGCACTTGGGAGACCAAAGCTAGAGGATTGCCGGATCCAGGAGTTCAAAATCAGCCCAGGCCACATAGCAAGGTCTCATATCTACAAAAATCAAAAAATTTGCTATGTGTGGTGGCCCATGCTATAATCTCAGCTACTTGGGAGGCTGAGACAGAAGGATCACCTGAGCCCAGAAGGTCAACACTGTGGTGAGCCGTAATCATGCCACTGCCCTCCAGCCTTGGTGACAGAGTGAGATCCTGATTTGAAAAAAAAAGAAAGATTGTAAGTCAAAGTTTGTAATTGTATCTTGTTTTGCTTTGTGAGTGTGTGTGTGTGTTTGTTTTTGACTGGAGTCTCACTCTGTCACCCAAGCTAGAGTTCAGTGGCACACTGCTCATGGTCACCGCAGCCTCGACCTGCTGGGCTCAGGCAATCCTTCCACCTCAGCCTTCCAAGTAGCTGGGACAACAGTCACACGCCACCACGCCTGACTAATTGTTGTGATTTACTGTAGAGATCCCATCTCACCAAGTTGTCCAGGCTGGTCTCGAAGCCCCTGGGCTCGGGCAATCTTCTCATCTCAGCCTCCCAAAGTGCTGGGATGACAGGCTGAGCCACCGCGCCCAGGCCACTTTGTTTTTATCGCACTCTGCACTACGTCCTTACTGGCCCACAAGACTATGTGATCTGGCCTTGACTTTTCTGTCTTCAAGCCTTGCTTAAATTTGTTGAGTCACCAAGCTCTGGAGCTGTACAAGTTCTATTTCACGCTGCTTGGAAAACCTCATTTCCTGCCCTCTCTGCTTGCTTATCCAGGCCCAGTTCAAGGCTCAGCTAAATCTCCGCTCCCTCAGCAACGGTGTCCTGTGTTCCCCCAAATACACAGCATTCTCCTGCCACAGCCACTTTGCACCTTTTCCTTTCCCTTTACGGTCTTCTCATAATTTTCAATTCAGTTTTATGTCTTTCTTACCTCTGGTGTTGGTGTGGACCCTATATATTTTCTTTATCATGAAACAATGAGAAAATAACATTGAGACTCATACCTATAATGGAAAGAGAGAAAGAAGAAAACTAAAAACTTGTGAAGCTTTGACAGTCACTTAACCTATCTGATTTCATTTCATAATCTATGAAATGGTGATATTGAATCTTTTCTTACTTACTAACTCTTAATAGATCTAATTATAATATCGAAGCCCTGTACATATATAAAGATACTTGTAAATACCTGCTGGATTACTTTTTTGTTGTTTATATTGCTTTTGACAAGTAGAAATATGTTTTCGTGGTTTTTTTCCTTAATAGAATTTTTATGGTGTATTCACATTTTCATTGGTTTTGGATTTCCCTCCTCTTTTTCATTTGTATACAGGAAGGATCACCCCATTAATTTGTAAGGTTTGATTCCTGGACATTTTTACAAAGGACTTTTAATTTATACATTTGATCCTAAATCTAAATTGCAAATGTAAAATTTTTAGCATTAAAAAGTTCATGCAGGAATTTATCCCTTGCAACAGCTACAGTTCAAATATATTATATATCAATCGTTAATCTTTTTTTTTTTTTTCTTTGCGTTAACAGGCTCTCTCCTTAACAAAACTTTAGACGGGCTCCTCTGGGCCTTCTTTTGAGTAGGCTCCCTGTGTAGGCCTTGTTGTTCCCCCAAACCTAGTCCAGCTGTAGCATGAGGCTTGCTAAGTCAGTTTATTGAGAATCCTAACCTTTGATGTGTGACCACCCTGGCCTGCCTTCGTCAAGAATCTCCTTGGGTTGGTTAGGTTGGTTTAGTAAGAATTCTCCCTACCCTTGATGTTTCCTTTTAGTAATTGTCCATCCTCTGATCCCCACCCCAGTCTTTGGCTATAAATTCTCACTTGTTCATGCTGTATTTGAAATGGAGCCCAGTTCTTTTCCTCTATTGCAATAGTTTAATAAATCAAATCGGTTTTTACCCTTTAGCTATTGTCCAACTCCTGGTCTCTTTGACATAATTAAAAACTAAACTTGTGAAAAATGAGAACTTCTCATTTTTTATTTATTTTATTCTCTCTTTCCCTAACCACCTATCTATTATCTACCCTGGGAACAGTGTGTTTTAAGAGTAAGCACTCAACAAATACTACTAATTAACTAATTATCCTTCCTTTTGTGAACTTCTTTTAGTACTAGGATGCAGTACTAGGATGCAGTAGTATGAAGCCAATAACACGAAAAAGCCCTGTCATTGTAATTGACTACAAACACCCAAAAAACCAAGCATGACTGCAAAATTCCTGAAGCAATTATCACAAACAATAACTTAAATGTCACCGAAGCTATTCCTGGTAACTTTGTCAATAGAATTCCCAGTTGACTAACAATCAGTTAAACATGTACTGCTGAAGTTGTACCTAATTTATAAGGAGGCAGCTTCATGAGAAAGAATGCGGGGAATTGTGACTCTCTTTCTCCAGAGGGAAACTGTAAAGAGAAAACTGTAGCAAAAAGAAAATTGATGTCAACCCAACAGTATCTGACTTCAAGAAAGCAAAAATAAAAGAACTTAGCAAGGTTTTTCTAATTCAACTGTCTTTCTAGGGGAAAAGAATACTGAAGAAAAAAAAGTCAGCTGTTACCAGTTTTCTGTTTTTGTTTTTTGTAGGGTAGGCCACACATAGTTAATTAGACATCCAGCTATATGTTCAATGGAAATTTGTGTCTAAAGCACACACTTCTCCCTAAAAAGATATAAATTGATTCTTGAGAGGCAAAAACATTATATTCATTTTATGGATAAGGCAGACATATTCACGTAGTTCTTCATAACATAGATTATAGCTGTAGTATTTAAATTTCATGGTGGGAATAATTATGAACAAAATAAATAAGTTCCTTTGGGAAATGATAATGAAAAAATAGGTTGGATAGTTTGAGAACACTAGTCCAAAGAAAAGTGACATTTTTCTTTAATATAACCATATGTAAAAATGTAAAAATATTTGTTATTTATATTATTTACAATGGAAAAATAGTGGACTAATATTAATTCATATTTAATTTTTATTAATGTAGCTGATTATAATGGCCTCGAAACAGTTAAAGTAGAATATTTGATTTTAAGAAAATAAGGTGACATAAGGGAATATTAATCTCTAGAGTGGAAGTCTGGAGCATTCTAGAAATTACCCTATTTTGTAAGTTTCACTGTGAAAATTATTATTATATTTGCAAGTTGATAATAATTTTTAATGAACTCTAAATAAATAAAATATTTAAAAGAATTTATTGGATTAATAGGAGCTACCCAATAGAAATGGAAGAAATTTAATAGATTAGACCTTATTTTGTTTAGATAAAATGTTAAAACAACTTTTAAAAAATTTATTAAATTGTATGCCAATAACTTTTTAAAGTTAATCAATACAAACAAGTGGTAGAATAATAATTAAAGGAAAGAGAAATCACGTAATGACTAAAATAACATTTAGTCTGGAAGTTACAAACTTTTACCATTATTATTAGATAGTTAGGGTTATTTATATTTCCTTATGTACTTTAGGGACTGAGTTGGATGGTAGCATGGTATAAAATGTGATGTCTGCCAACCTTATATATGGCAAGAAAAAAATCAATGGTTCTACCGTTTGTATTTATTTATTCAGTTCAATAATAGCCTATAACAGATAGTCTTACATCTGGAATAGTTCCAACTGAGAAGACAGTGCTACAGTAGCCTGTTTTAATCTTACCATGAAAACCTTAGTATACATCTTTTTTGTTCAACCCCATGGCTTTTCTGTTTTATTTTTCCTTCAGGAGCATGGGATAATGAAGTCCAGAATCAGACCCAGGGCATTTATCTGCACTCATCTTAGGGCAGTGTCTTTTCTCTGCCTTGTGTTCTACTTATCCCGAGGCAGTTTCATGAGAAAGAATACAGGGAAACTATTGTGACTCTATTTCTCCAGAAATAAACTCTACGGAGAAAACTATAGGGGAAGGAAATTCTTACTTTCTTTGTTATAATCCTCTTAGGGCAATTTTATATTCCCTTTGATATGTCATATGATGTCTTCTACATAGTAGCTCAGCTATGATTTGATGAATGAATAATATAAAGAATAAAAGAACAATAAAAACAATGTTCAGAGCATTTACTAATAATTTGATATCTGTAGCAAATGAAATTAAATTGCTCGAAGAGTTCACCCACAAAGCAGATGGTTCACTTTCACACTGGATCAGTCATATCAAGAGAATCCTCCAAGAATGAATCAGGAATACAATCAGGGGCTGACTCATAGTTGACAATGGTTGATGAGTCACAGAGAAGTTTTGAAAATGCAGTGATGCCCCTGAGACCCTCACAGAAAAAACTGAGACCTAGGTTGCCAACATTGTATATATTAACAAACTCATAGAAGGTGGGAAACTTGGGTCTCTTTGAAGAGACACACAAAAATCCTGAAGCACTATGTTTATTTGCACTGTGCTACTTTAAATTATGTAAAATATACTGAATATCCAACTGTGATATTCCCTAGTAATCACTGTTTTAAAACTAATATTTTTTTAAAGAAAACTTTGGAAGCACGATTCTCTAAATAAAAAATTCTTTAGACATGTTCTTAAAAATATACTTTCTCAAGGGAGTTAAAAAAAAGGGAAGCAGAATCTGATATAATTTTTTACATGTTGAGACATGTCTAGAAAGCAATGTTCTAGTGAACTAAAAAGATTTTCTCCCTGAATCTCCATCTTTCTACCAACTTCTAAAGGATCTTTAACTAGGCCAGAGGGGAGACATACAAAGGATCTTCAAAAAGTTCATGGAAACCAAATGTTATAAAAAAAATAACTGCACACATTTCAATTTTTTTGACATCAAAATAAACTTGTATTAACTCATTGTAACATATCTGAACAGGATCTAGTTTGAGGCACTAAGATGTACTTACATAAGACATCAGTTTGAAGAGAGTCCCTATCAGAGCAACACAAATTCTGCTACAATTGAAGCAAAAACAAACATCATATTTATAGCAAAATTTGGATGAATGAATGGTGGAATCATTGATGCTTTATGCAAAGTTTATGGGGACAATGTGTCAAATAAATCAGCAATTAACAATTGGATAACTTGTTTTAAGAAGAAACAAGATGCAGTAGCAGACCATACACATCAATTTTCAAGGAAAAAATTAATATTGTTCTTACTGTAATTGAAGAGGACTGATGATTAACAGCACAAATAGCCATAGATATCTTGATTGTTCAGCTTACACACTTCTGACTGGAAAATTAAATTTAAGCAAACTTTCCATTTGATGGCTACCAAAACTACTGTGCCTGGATCAACTCTAGACAAGAGAACTTTCAATGGAAACTGCAACCAAGTGGGATTAAGATCCTAAGCATTTCATCAAAGCCTGTAACAGAATAAAACATGGCTTTACCAGTATGATCCTGAACAGAAAGCACAATCAAAGTAATGGCTACCAAGAAGTCGAAGTGGTTCAGTCAAGCAAAAGGCAAATAGTTAAGAGCAAAGGTCACGATAACAGTCAGTATTTTGCTTGTTTGAATTTCTTAATGGTCAAATAACAATAATATCTTCTTATTGTAGAAGTGTTTTGAGAAAATTACTCAAATCTTTAGTAGAAAAATACCCAGGAAATCTTCAACAGAGAGTTCTTCACCACAGCAATGCTTCTGCTCATTCTTCGTCTCAAACAGGGGCAATTTTGTGAGAGGTTAATGAAAAGTCATTATACATTCACCTGACAGTCCTTATTTGACTCTTTCTTACTTTTTTTGTTTTAATCTCAAAATACATTTTAAGGTCACCAATTTTTCTTCAGATAACAATGTAAAAAACACTGCATTGGCATGCTTAAATTCCCAGATTCCTCCATTTTTTAGGAATGAACTAAATGTCTGCTATCATTGTTTACAAAAGAATCTTGAACTTAACAAAACTTATGTTAAAAATAAAATGTATACTTTTCATTTTTATCTTTTAATTCCATATTTCCATGACTTGTTTCAAGTCCCCTTATGTAGTACCCTCAAGCAGGTACTATATCCACCATCTTTACTATTTATTTTTTGGTTTGGGTTTTTTTAGTTTTTTTGGTTTTTTTAGTTGAAGTCTCACTCTGTTGCCCAGGCTGGAGTGCAGTGGCACACTCATGGCCACCACAGCCTCAACCTGCCAGGCTCAAGTGATTCCTTCCACTTCAGCCTTCCAAGTAGCTGGAACTACAGACATGCATCATCCCACCCAGCTAATTTTTGGATTTATTGTAGAGTTGAAGTCTCGCCAAGATGCCCAGGCTGGTCCCAAATCTGTAGTCTCAGGCAATCCTCTCACCTCGGCTTCCCAAAGTTCTGGGATTATAGGCATGAGCCACCATGCCCGGCCATCTTTACTATTTAGTTATGGTTTAATATTTGTCTGTAGTAGAACCTGAAAACAGTCAAAGCCTAGCAGTTTGGTATTGAGATAATCTACCTCAATGTGATTAGAAATGTTAAAAAAGAAAGAAACTTTTGACAAATTTAATTTAATTTAGTTTCTCTGAGCAAAGAATGATTCATGAATCAGGTGGCTCTCAAAACCAGAAAAGGTTCTGAAAGCTCTCCTCCTTAATGTGATCAATGAGTATTTATAGATTAAAAAAACAGAAGAACAAAAATAGCTTGATTGGTTATATCTAGGTGTTTGTCTTATTTGGCAGCCTGTGACTGGCTGAAACTCAGCTGCTTGTGATTCACTGAGACCATCTGTTATCTGTTCAACAAATATATTCCTTAGTTTGGTTCTTGGTTTGTTTACTTATTAAATTGGGTTGCATTTCATTACATGGAGACTCACAGTTCAAAGTTATCCGCAAGCTAGTTTTAGTTTAATTTAACAGAAACTACCACTCACTAAAGAAAAAGTATAGTGTATACTCAGGGAATAAAAAGCAAGAGACTAGAACCTTAAAGTTGTGGCATTAAGCAGACATGCTGTGCAAAATTGAGTAAGGTTCTTGCAAATTTTGTAAAAGACTATGATCATTCGTGAAGAAGTTTGAAGCCAGCCACAGGGGCTTACACTTGTAATCCCAGCACTTTAAGAGGCAGAGGCAAGAGGATTACCTGAGCTCAGGGGTTCGCGATCAACCTGAACAACATGGTGAGACCTCTCCTCTACAATAAATCAAAAAACCAGCCGGGCATGGTGGCACATGCCTGTGAATCCAGCTGCTTGGAAGGCTGAGGTGGAAGGATCACCTGAAGGCAGCAGGTCGAGGCTGTGGTGGCCATGAGTGTACCACTGCATTCGAACCTGGGTGACAGAGTGAGACTCCAGTTCAAAAAAAAAAAGAAGATTGAAATGATTTGGGCATGAGGAGAGAGAATAAGATTAGCTTGAGACCTTTTATTTTGTTTCAAAGATTTATTTCAATAAGCAAAGCAAAATGACCTCTAACAGGTTTTTTAAAGTAATCTATAAAAAGAGTATATCATGGTGTATCAGGGGTCCCCAAGACCACTTTAATTGTCAATGGCTCATTAGAAAGACTCGAGAACTCAGAAAAGCTGTTATATTCATGTTATGCTTTGATGCACAAAATGTTATAGGTTAAATTCACCAAAGACAAAAGATATACAGGGAAGAATCCAGACGAGACCAAGCACCAGTTGTCCTCTTTCAGTGGAATTCTGCAGACTGTTTAATTCTACCAGCAACAATGTGTGACCACCTGGAAGAAGTAATGCTAATTGGAAAAGCTCACCCAAGTCTTGGCATCCAGTGTTTTTCTGGGGGATCTGTCATGTAGATATGGAATGTCCATATTACTTACCTTAATACTCAGTCTCTGGAATCCCTAGAAGTCAAACTGATACAGCATGGACCAGGGCCCCCAACTGAACAAAATCAGGCATTCAGGATAAATGGCAATGTTAGCATAAAATATCTAGTGTGACTCTAGGCCCAAGGTACACAAACACTTTTAGCAGGCAATGTATTCCAAGGACTTATAGGTTATTGCCCTATAGTGTAATATTCTTTGTGATGTGCAGGGTTTGAACACCCCAAACCTGTTGAGTCAACCCTTTACTATACATATAGTAATGAATGTGTCTTACATTTCATAGACGTTTTTTACCTACTACTGCCAATTTAAGTGACAGGTATAGTTCTGTTGATTTATCTCCTACCAGACAACCATTAACGACTTACCAATTTCTGAAAGAGAAGGTGCTTATCTCTTAGGATAGCCTTAAATGTTCATTATCTGAGGGTAGGGACCCTGAATCTCAAGTAGCAAGTGAAATTCTTAGCATATAAGATGCATTAAATGCAAATAGAGTATTCCTTATCTGAAATGCTTGGCATCAGAAGTGTTCCAGATTTTGGATTTTTTAGACTTTTGGAATGTTTTCAGAATACATATTGGTTGGGCATCCCGAATCAGAAAATCTGAAGTCTGCAATGCTCCAATGAGCATTTCCTTTGAGTGTCATATAGGAACTCCCAAAGTTTCAAATTTTGGATGTCAGGTTGTCTTTTTGTTTTGTTTTGTTTTGTTTGTTTAGAGATGCTCAATTTGTACTTTTGCTTTGAAAAAAAAAAAAAAATGAATGAACTGTTTACCTTTTAAATTAATTCCTGTTTCTAACATCTTTTCTAACATGAGTCTTTCATTCTGTCTTTGCCAACAAGTTGAATTTTTAAACAATGCTTCAAGGTTTAGGTCAAATTTCACTCCTGTCATAAAACCTTCATAGCAGGAATTAGTGCTTCTCCTTATGTTCCACAGTTTGATCTGTTTCTGAGAAGTACTTACCGTATTCTACCTTGCATTATAGTTGATTGTGAATGTATTTTTTTACCCAGCTAGAAGATAGCTTTTAAAGACAGAGACCTTGACTCACCCATCTTTATAGTGTCTAGAATTCCTATCCTAATGTGTTACTTTGGGTTATTAAATAAAAGTGAATCTGCAATTATTTAATCATAATTTTTTTCAAAGTCCTATTACCAGGCTAAAATGGAGTTAAGGAAGATGTAACTAATGCCTACAAATTTCTAATTGTTGAACTCAGTCTGAATCTCAGAATAGTAGCACTATAAGCTTTCAAATTAGAGTAAATGAAAAGTAGATTAGAGTGAACACATAAGAACACAGTGTACAGAACAGCTGTACTGTGTCTCCTCAATGGGATAAGCTAAATTATAATTATAGATATGTTTCATCTTTCATGCTTTTGAAGATGCTCTCAACTTCAGTGCTTTGGGGATTTATTTGCCACTATAAGTCTGAAATTAGTTTGATTCGTTTTGCTGATATTTATCATCTCAAAATATCTGAAATCTACCTTAAAAATAAAAGTTAAAAAAACTGGCAAGAATGTTAGTGGGCAATACTTCAATTTGTGTTGCATATAAGGATGCTAAAGCCGAACACATGTAACAAGACTAGAGACACCTCTTTAAAAGTAAGACTCCCACCAACGTAGAAGTGGTTGAGTTTATAATAGGTCCTAGAAATTGAGAGCATAAAAAGTTAATTTCAAGCAAATTATTATCTTGGACATAAGAACCTCTTTGTTTATTCTTACAAATTTCACCTTATTTTTAATGCCATTTTTCTCTTCTCTTCTGCTTATTCTTACATGTTTTTAGATTTTATCATGCCTATCTTATGCACAGTCTGGGTTTATTTAAACATATTTTTTATTAAACTTTCATTTAAACATAATAAAATTTATGAATTTAGTGTCTAGTGTTGTGCCCAGTACCCTGTTATTTTCTCAAACTATAAAGATAAGTAAGACAGGCTTTCTATCTCTGAGTAGATTACAGAGAGAAAAACCTTAGAACAATGCTTTTTGTGTGTGGTTATCATAGGGCAATGTATAAAGGGCTAAAGAAACACAATTGAAAGAGAAGTTTGTTCTCCAAGAAGAAAAAAAAAAGACTTTAGAATTGAGATAATAAAGGAAGGCAGAGGCAGGAAGATTGCCTGAACCAAGGGGTTCGAGTCCAGCCTGGGCAACATAATGAGACACTGTCTCTAAGAAAAATTTAATTTAATTTAAGGTAAATTTTTAAAAATATGATTGAGAAGGTAAAATGAAGAATGTCAGTAACAATTTCCTTACAGAGACAGTGATACAACTCTCAATTCTGAAGTGTTCTTCTATAGCTGAAACACCTCTCTCTTTACAGGAGAACGTTGAAGGAGGAGACTGCAGTCGTTGCAAATCTGGTTTCTTCAATTTGCAAGAGAATAATCCGAAAGGCTGTGATGAGTGTTTCTGTTCGGGGGTTTCAAACAGATGTCAGAGTTCCTACTGGACGTACGGCAAGGTAAGCAAGTGCCATTTGCCTCTGGATGCGCCTCCAGGGGCCTTCACGTTACTGTTATTGTTGTCCTTCTGTACAAAATATTTAAAACGCTGTTTTCCTAACTGTGAACTTCTACATAAAGTTACCCTGAAGAGGTCATGGAATTTTCTTCAGATGCTATTGTGTATTTTTTACTCAAAGTCTTTAAGGTTTTATTTGTAACCGTGTATAGACTGGAGCCTCTTAGAATAGATACATGTTAACCTTTTCAGTGTCTATGATTAGTACGTGAACCAGTAATGGCATGAATGTGGCTTCAACCCCCAGGACATATGATTTAATGAAGAAGACATTAGATAGTGATATCGAGAATTGCATTTTCTGTTTACCAGTCTGTTTTGTGTGCTCTCTGCAGTGTTTTTTATGCTTTTGGTGGACTCTTTCATTGTTCAAAAGGAACTTTCAATTTGGTGAATACCCTGGAAAAAAAATAGAAAAACTTTAAATGATTACTCAAGCTATTAATAGTAACTGGGATTTTCTTCCTTTATATATAAACATGCTTACCGTTCTAACTTCGCTGTCCATACTCCCCACTGCCTTTTCACCTCAGTACAGAGAGCATTTTTGTCCCCCATAGAAGAGGTATGAGAGACAAAAAAATAAGACCTCCAGGGAATGTCAGACAGCCCGTGTAACAGGGCTGAGAGTACAGAGTGGTGGGAAGTAGGCTGGAGAGAAGCCTAGAGGGGAAATGAGACACTGGACCTTACAGAATAGAGGATGCTGAGAAGTCGGGATATTCTGCTTGGAGGGTCATGGACAGATTTTAAGCAGAAAAGCGACACGATCAGAGTTGTGTTTTACAAACTGCTGTTTTGATAAATGATCTCCCGAACACTTCTTCCCTTCAACATTCATCAGCTAACTAATCCTGAACACAACTACCAGATATTTTTCTCTGCTTGTATGGCTTTTAAGTCAAGTCTGAAATATGATATATGCTTTATCAACTGTTCTGCTCTCAGAGCAGACTTCAAAGAATCAACCACAACTGGATATCTAGTTTAACTTCCTCATTTCATTTATTGAGTCCCACCCCTCCCTCCAGACTTTTCTACTGAGGTATCAAAGTTTCACAGCCAGCCAAGGGGCAGAGCTGGCGCTCAAGCTTTGATCATCAGAAGCAGGGGTCACTGAATTCCACTCAACTGCCTTGGGATGCCTGAAGGGTGATGTTGGAAAGGGAAAGAAAGGAAGGTGTATGTTGCTTGTTGTCTAACAAGCCAATACATTTTTACCTGGTCTCTATCTCTCTTTTGAGGCAATCCAAGTGATTTCACGGCTTTGGTACAAACAGAATCAAATAATCTTCATATGAAGATATTTGAAAAAGATTTCAGCCCCATATTGTCACTGTTACCATTCTGTTTCCCATCAATTGCAACCCATCAGGTCACACACATCTAATGGACAGACCCCTGGTAGCTGGTAGCCTAACATCTCAGTCATCGGTGTTTTGTCCTGATTAGGTAGAATGGTTTAAATTAGAGGTGTAGCTGTATGCCTGACCTCGGCTGGAGTATAAAGACGTAAAAACAAATCATTATGCATTCCCTTATTCCTCCTTTAAGGTTCCTTCCTTGTCTGGGCCAGGGAGCTATAGGCTATGGGTCCCCAGAGCTCTTCCAACCATATTCGAAGGAATACATATAGTATTGAGAGGTGTTGTCATAGCAACAGGCTGGTGGATTCTAATGTCCTTAAGCATCAAAGTAGAAATTTTAAAAAGTGGGAGGAGAGGAAATACTGAATGAAAAGCCACCCTTTAGGTACTTGCATATTTTATTTCTCTTTTTTCTTTACAAATACATATGTAACACTTTCTGAAATATTTTTTCCATGAGCAACAATAAATTACTAGTGTAGTGAAAAATATGAAATTCAAAGTCCAACTATTTCATAAAGTGTATAATGTTACAACCATTGTGTGACTCTGAATGAATTTCTATTTTTTAAAAAGTGATTTTGGAACCACCTTTTTTTTTTTTTTCAAGTATAGGATCAATAAAAACAGATTATGATATAGTACCATGAAAACTCCTGGAAACATCAAGGAAAAAAATGGAAGCTCTATGAATACTTGCGATACCTTTGATTATAGTCACAACTTTTATTTTTTTCTAAATGTTTACTTTTTTTAAAAAAATTCAAAGCATGGGCATGGCAAGAAATGTGGAAGAGAAAATAAACGGATGGATTTCTTTTTTCCTAATCAGTGATGATTGTGTGTTTTCTCTAAGATACAAGACATGAATGGCTGGTATTTGACTGACATCTCCGGCCGCATGCGCATAGCGCCCCAGCAGGACGACCTAAACGCACCCCAGCAGGTCAGCATCAGTAACACTGAGGCCCGGCAGGTCCTGCCGCCCACCTACTACTGGAGTGCACCTGCTCCATATCTGGGAAACAAAGTAAGTCCACAGGGGTTTGCTTCCCACTACTCTGCTTTAACTGACAGGTCATGAGAATGGGCTTTATCCTGTGTTTTTGTTGTTTTTTTTTTTTTAAGAAAGATGAAGTCAAGGAATAAAATACAAGAAATAAAGCAAGATAGAATCAATCGAGTTGGGCATTTCTCCCACGCTGTGCACGACATCAGTGGACCATGGTGTCCCTAGTACCCAGCTTTATATAGATGGTGTTCTATGTAAACTTTTTGAATGAATGAGCAAATTAATGAAGCCTCTAGGATATTTTTATGAAGCAAATTATAGATATGGGAGAGATTGTGTTGTGCTTATGTGAAAATAGCTGTTTGATAGAGTTGTCTATGGGGGATACTTACTGAAGTTTTTCTCATCTGTCTCGCTTTTACAAAACCGGTACTCGAGAGATTTACTTTTTCTTCTACCTAGTATGAGTGTTAATCGGAAAAGAAATATATGGCATAACTAATGCTTGCCACAAGGCTGGTGTAAACAACATATTTCCTGGAACTCAGACAGAGAGCCACCCTAAAAGTGCCAGATTGGAAGGATATGTTTGTTTTAAAGCCCACACGTGTATAAAAACACGCAGATAAACAAATGTAGCAACCTCAGAAATGCAGACTTTTTTTTTCCCTGTTGAGGATTAACTCTATCTAAATAGATGTCCTGATGTTTAGAATTTTATCTTATTTTGCCTAATGCTTGATTGGAAACAAAATTTAGTGGCTTAGTTCTAAATGTGAATATGTGCCTGTTCCATGAAAGTTAATACCATGTCAGCTGATAGTTAAATTACCTTATCACACCAGATGTGATGATGAAAAAGAAAATCCCTTAGTGAATTGATGCCATTTACCTATAAGAATATAGCATTACTTATGAGGAAATCTTCACCAATTAAACAGATAGAAGTATATGTATATTTAGGGATTGTCTTGTGTGGCATGTGAATATTGAAATAGAAAAACTTAGTAACTCATATACTCCTCAGTGTATGGGAACTGGTGGTTTTGGTTGATTGAAAATTTTTAACTCGTGGACAGTTTCTTATTTTTAACAGGTTTCTAAATGCTATTATGAAAAATGTATAAATGCATAAAACACATTTTTCAATGAATATGTATTTTAAGAGACAATGTATGTTGCATAAAACTCAATAGCTGTTATAAAATCTAATTAAACTTTTATTTGTAAGGCCCTTTATGACAAAAAGTCATTTTATCCTATTCTATTTAGCAACCTCCTGTATTTCCAAAAAGAATAAAATAGCACATATGACTTGAATTTCCACTGCTTAAAATTGCCGAAAAAATAAATATAAAAATAAACTGTTAAATTTGTTTTTCTGCTCTGAGGAGCTCCAAGAAGAGCTTGGGTCAAAATTGAATGACTTTCAGAGGTCCTCTTTTTTTTTTTTTTAATATGATGGTGACATTTATTTAAAGATAACTTGTAATAGAAATATTCTTTGCCATATTTTCCATCATTTCTTCTTTGGTCATATGCTTTTTCTTTCTGTTGGCTGACAATCAAACTGACAGAAGGAATGCAAGCAAATGGGATATTAAATAGCATCAGAGCAAAGATTTTGGACATCCTGTTCATGGTTGTTGGTTCCCAAAGATAACTTCCCTTCTCCTGGCTGAACTGTTTCTTATAACCACCCACAATGAAACACTTCATCTTCCCCTGTAGATCATTTTCACATCAAAAAGCTATGCTTGCCTATGCTCCAGTTTCAGTGAATAAAATAATGGTAACAGGGTGTGCAAATTGTTTGAATATGGAAGACTTTTTTTTAATGTAATGTGGAAGCCCTTGGTGGTTTACTGTCAGGCATCTCAGTATGAATGAAACAATTTGCCTTAATAACTGAACCATATAAATTTTTGATGCTACAATAATACTGCAAGCTCTCAGAAATTACCACAGTACATCTTAACTGTCATGTCACATCACGTAAATTATAGTCATGATGATATACTTAGCTTGGTTGATTTACTATCTTGCTAAGGAAATGGAAAATTGTAGGGCTTTGTTTGTAAATTCAATAAAGCCACTTTTCTAAATAGTTGAGACTAAATTCTTTACCCATAATTGCTGTTCAAATCAGGGCCATTGTGAGAATCTGATAGAAATAGTATATTGAGATATGGGTGCAACTGCTTAAAGACTGGATTTTGTTTACTCTGTGGCCAGTAGGCTGTGGTTCATAATCCCTTCTCTGCTTTTTTAGTGTTAATTCCTAAGTAAAAAAATAAAATAAAATTTATGAGATGCTATTAGCTTTTTCTAAATATGTAGATACAAATTTTCCAACGTTTTTCAAGATGTTTGGTTATACGGCTTCTTGTAACAGAAGGGAGATACACTGTGCATACTCTCTTATAATGGAGATGCCACATGCTGTTATACTTTTTTAAGAGCCGAATCCCAAATAATAAAAGTACTCTCACATGGGACACATTTTGCTAACATAGAAGTCTGCCTGATTGTAATAAAACTCAAGAATACTAGCCAAGTTAGCAAAGGAGTACTTTTTATCCTGCAAAACATTTTTACTCTGGGAGAATGAGGTATAAATAAGTGATTATAAGTATATACCTGGGTAATGAATGAGACCTAGGAAAACTTATCACATTTTCATACTTCTTATTTTTAAAATTCCCATGATCTCGACTATGAATTAATTCCTCAACAACAATCTTGATTTTTTTTCTTACATGTGAGTGAATATTGGGAACAATTGGCACCATCAAGTGTTAATTTTCCCAACTCATTCTAGATAGTGGAAGAGAATTAAATCAGACACCCAAAGGGCTGTAGTAGGCGCATTTCATTTTCAAAATGCTTGGCACATGTTACGGCTTGATTTGGGGGCATTTGTTTAAGCAACCAGGGAGGAGTGGGAAAAGCTAGAGGACAAAGCATCCTGCTGGTTTGCTGCAGGCTGCAGCCTTTCAGAAACAGTCTGGGAATATCGGAGTTGGGTAATTGACTGCCTTAGTAAGCTAAGTGCTACTGGAACATCGAAATAGTCATTTACTTAAGGTTACCCTAGTGGTCTGAAGTAGTTAGTGCAGCTTCCAAAAGCAATTCTCTCCACATCTGTAAAGTTCTCAGAGAAGCTGGCTTGGCCTGTCTACTGTTCCCACATTACCATTAAGGTCTGAAATTCTGTCTCTGAACATTATTAAATGAATCTTTCTTATATGATTTGTTCTTTTCCAAGAACTGTTATTTTTTACTGCATTATGCTGTCTTTCTGCTTCTAACTTAGAGAAGTTTTTAAATCACTTCATGTAGCTGCCAAGAGTACCTATGGCCTAGTTTAAGATGCACATTAAGAGAGTCTGCTAACATAATAGCATCTGGCTTCTAAAAGTAATCTCTGGTAATCTCTTTTGTTGTACTTACTTGACTTTCAGTTCTACCTCACAGATCCCAAATTAAAGCTGTGAATTTGAAGAAGAGATTGATGCTTGAGATTTAGAGGTTAAGGTAGTTTTTGTCTCATAAAAAGGAACTCAACAAATACTTTGCGATTGATGCTGTAAGCGTAGCAAAAACAATTTTGTGTGTGTTGGAGTTTCACTCTATCACCCAGGCTGGAGTGCAGTGGCATGCCCATGGCCACCGTAGCCTCGCCCTGCCGGGCTGAGGCGATCCTTCTGCCTCAGCCTTCCCAGGAGCCAGAACTACAGGCATGGCTACCATGCCCACGTAATTTTAGAGATGAGTTCTCACCAAGTTGCCCGGACTGGTCCCGAACCTGCGGACTCAGGCAATCCACTCACTTTGGCCTCCCAAAGTGCTGGCATTAAATGCTGAGTCACCGAACCCAGCCTAAACAAAAATCTTTAAAAAAATTGTTTGGATTAGGTTGCTCAGAAATGACTCTTGAGTTGGGGTTTGTGTGCGTTAAAAAATGATTTTAATCTTGTTTTTTAAAAAAAGCAAAAATTCACTAACAAATATAATCCACTCTCCTTTAGCAGCATATTTTGTATTTGTGATTTCTCTGCTCCACATTCCTCAAAACCATTCAAAACCCTCCCCCTCATCCAAATCACCCTCCAATTTAAGTCTTGGATTAAATGATTAATTAAGAAGATCGTTACACACGTGAAGAATGGCTTGGTTGTAAAAGTAAATAGGATAAATCAACTGTGATTGATTTTTTTATTCCATAAATCAGATCCCATCAAGGAGGATTTGGCAATGGAGTAGGACAAAGAAGAAGATTTGCTACCTAGAGTAAACCAAGCAAGTTGCAGGAAAAATAATAGCAACTTGTAGGACAAATAAAGAAATTTACTTAACAGTAATTTAAGTAGGTGTTGGTTTGTGAAATGATTGGCAGCAAAACTAATATAACCTAGAATTACATTGGTAGCAACTTACTGGTCAGGACAAAGGAGGTAATGGTTATACAGATTCTATACGAAACACATGTCATCTAGGATATTCAGCTTTCTTGTGTGTGTCTGTTTTCATCTCTGTTAAAATACTAGACTCAAGTCATCAGCGAATAAACCAAGATATCCAAACTAGAAAGAAATAGAGCCAGGACTGTGATCCATATATGTCTAGCGCCTTTAAATTAAGCATTTTTTCAGTCAATTAAGTTTATTAGGGCCGTGTGAGGTGTTTACTTCATGATAGAGGTACTGAAGCAGCTTATCCAAAAAGAAAGCACAAGAAAGGAAAACACAAATATATGAATTGATACAAATATAAATGAATGAGATTGAAAATGGATATTGATAGAGAAGATACAAATCCAATAATATGATCTTTAAAAGACTACAAAGTCTGGTAAAATTAATCAAGCAAAAGGGAGATTAAGGCACACATAGCAATTTTGGGAATGTAAAAATGGGTATAACTAAAATTACCTCAAAAAATAATCGACCAGCCGGACTCGGTGGCTCAGCCTGTAATCCCGCGCCCTTGGGAGGCTGAGGTGAGTGGATTGCCTGAGCCTGTGGGTTCGAGACCACTCCCTGGGCAGGCGAGACCTCATCTCAAAAAATTAGCCGGGCATGGTAGCGCGCGCCTGTAGTTCCAGTTACTTGGAAGGCTGAGGCGGAAGGATCACCAGAGCCCATCAGGTCGAGGCTGCGGTGGCCGGGAGCGGCCACTGCACTCCAGTCTGGGTGACAGTGAGACTCCAACTCAAAAAAAAACCAACAAAATAAACAAAAAAAAATTAATAATCAACCAACCAGGCTCCACCTGTAATTGCATTCTGGGAGGCTGAGGCGGGAGGATTGCTTGAGGCCAGGAGTTTCAGACCAGCCTGGGCAACATAGCAAGATCCCATCTCTACAAAAAATAATCAATATTAACTGAGTTTGGTGGCACATGCCCGTGGTTCAAGCCACTTGGGAGGCTGAGGTAGGAGCATTGCTTGAGCCCAGGAGCTTGAGGCTGCTGTGAGTTGTGATCATGCTACTGCCTGCCCACCTGGACCACAAAGCAAGACCCTGTCTCTGAAGAAAAAGGTAAATAAACAAAAAAATTAGGGAGCATCATAAAAGCCTATACATAATAAATTTGAGTAAAACTTCGAAAAAGGAATACATTTCTAGAAAAATGTAATTTAATAAAGCTGAGTCAAAGGAAAACACCTAAAAAGTCACATAAACTTTAAAATAATTGAATCAGTAGTCAAAAGTATCTTCTCATAAAGATAACACCAAGCTTATTTTGTTAACTGGTGAGTTAAATCAAAATTCAAATGAAAAAAAAAATCAGTGTATACAAACTTTCCGGAGAATAGAATGGGGACTACTTCTCATGTAATTTTATGTGACTTGATATCCTTGATATAATAAATCTTGATAACAAGAGTATAAACATGGAAATCGCTGTACAAAATCATGCATAAAAATAGGTGCAAATGCCCTAAACAAAATATTAACAATTCAAATCCATCAATTTATAAAATGGTCAGACTAAATCAGCTATGCTGATTTTAATATCAATGTTCAAGTTTAAGTAATTGGCCATATTGACTGATTAAAAGAGAAAAAAAATCAGACAATTATCTCAACTAGATGCAGAAAGAGAAATGGGTAAAATTAAATAACCATTCTTAATGTCTGAAAAATTTTGCAAACGGAATTGGAAATGTACTTTAGCTGATGGAGAGTATCTACATAAAAATCAACAGCAAACAATTTATTTAATATAGAATAGTGAAAATATTCACAAACATGAAATGATTCTCAATATCACAACTCTTATTTAGCATTGTACTAGAAAATCTAGATAGTGCAGTAAGATAAGAAATAAAATATATACAGTTTGCAAAGGAAGAAATAAAATTGTCATTTGCAGATTATATGATTGTCTGCTTTATAAACTCTAAAGAATCTACAGATAATTGTATTAATGTATAATGTACAGATGAATGTATTAATAGGTAAATCAAGAAGGGAATTCTATGCCGAATTAATACGTAAAAAAGTCAACTGTGTTTTCAAACATCACCAACACTTTCAAAAAAGAAAAAAAACTTAAAAAGAAGCCATTTATAATAGCAATAAACATTAAAAAGCAATGGGAAAGCAAAGGACACAGAATAATCAAAGGCAATCCTAGAAGAAAGCTGGAGACAGATTTATATATATATTGAAATATGTATATACTTAAGGTTTGGGGCACAATTCAGGATGAAGTATATAAATGGACATCGGGCCTCCCTTTGGTCCCCACTTTGCCTGCTTTGAGATCAGGTACTCTTTTTGATGTTATGTGCTCACTCCCTAACCCAGCAATATCCCACTGTGTCAATCCCTTCCTTATAGTATTATGGTAAGTGTTCATTGTCCACTTATGAGTGAGAGCATGTGGTACTCTGTTCTTTGTGTCTGTGATAGATCACTGAGTATGATAGCCTCTAAAGCCCTCCAAAGAGATGGTGTTTTAATGAAATATTGTCTGTTATAAAGACTTAGGACTTATTTTAAAAACTATAATGATCAGGGCAAAGTACTATTGGTATAAAAATAAACAAACTGATGGAACTGAAAAAAATAGTCCAGAAATATTCTGTGCATACATGAATACTTGATTTTTAATAAAATAGGCATTGCAGATTAAGGACAACAGGATAGACCATACAGTAAATGCTTCTGGTATTATTAAATGTCTAAAGAAAAAAAAAATCCTACATCCCTACCTCACATTATACATAAAAATAAACTCTAGTTGAAACAAAGATGAAAATTTCAAAACTCATACTACCCAAGTGTTATAAAGACAAATACATTGAGGTTTTTGTTTCTGACCATGATTGAAATAATGGTATTTACATTTACCTACCAGCCTTAAAGAACAAGAAAGCATGAGGGAAAAAGTGAAACCAGTTTTTAGACACTGGTCAGCAGACAGCACAAAACTCTGATCCCTCAGAAAAGAAGAACAAATGAGGTGAGGTTTACAACAAACCTAGAATATGCTTGGGGTCAGTTTCTGGGTGAAATTCACTGATATATCCAGGAAAACTGCAAACAGCGTGGTCTTGCCAAGTTGAAAGACAGAGATAGGTGTTCGGAGAGGCTAATGCAGCTAGAATTGGGGGGTCAGAATATGGAGTAGGAGGGACCTGCACACACACGCAGAGAGAGAGAGAGAGAGAGAGAGAGAGAGAGAGAGACACAGAGAGAGAGGTGGGGAGGGAAGAGAGAGGAAAGAAGAGTGAGGGAGAGAGGCAGTGGGGAGGGGAGGAGGTCTGCAGATATCTGAAAAGAGAAATTGGAGTATTGAGTTGCAAATGCATGAGAGAAAACTACCTCAAGCTGATGGAAGAACCATCAAAATGCAGTAATAGAAGCTATTCCTGAACTGACACACGGCTGGTAATAGTTTATGTTCCCACCTCCCAAAGCGGAATGCCTACATGACAGGGAGGATATCGGGAAAAGCATTTAGAAGGTGTTGTCTTAGTACTGGACTTAATTAGCTCCAGACTACAAGCTAGTAGGGGTTTACTCTAACAAACATTAAAAGCAAGCCTTAAAAGTATCCAACGTATTCCGAATAAATTAACTGCATGACAAAACAAAGTCCAATAGTACTTAATTACAACAAAATCCAGCTCTCAACGTAAAATTCATCATGTCTGGCATCCAATCAGCAATTATCAGGTATATAAACAAGCAGAGCATATGAACCATAACCAGGAGGGAAATCAATCAGTGGAAACAGATTAAAAAATGACAAGAAAATGATGACAAGGTACATCAGAATCAGATTATCAGAAAGACAAATAACAAGAAAATTGTAAAAGCACTCTGAAAAAAAATGACACGACATGACTGAAGAACAAAGATAAGAAAGAGAGCAGATTCTTGTCAGACACCATGTGCTATGATCTGAATGTTGGTGTTTCCCCAAAATTTATACCTTAGAATCGAATACCTAATGTGATAGTATTAAGTGTGGGGCCTTTTGAGATGGGATTAACTCATGAGGGCTCTAATTTTCATGAATGGAATTAGTGCCCTTATAAAAGAGGCTGAAGAAACTTCCTTGCCCTTCTGCCATGTGAGGCCTCAACAAGAAGCCCCATCTTGGAAGCAATGAGCAAAGTTTTACCAGATGTCAAATCTGTTGGTGCCTTCATCTTGGACTTCCAGGTTTCTACACTGCTACAAATACATTTTTATTGCTTATAAGTTATCCAATCTGTGGTATTTTGTGATAACAGTCTGAATGGACTAAGACACTATGCTTCCAGAATATAGTAGAAAGATATTTTAAAGTGTTGAGAAAAAACAAAAAAGCAAGCAAAAGTCTAGAATCTTTGCCAGGTGAAAACATCTTTCAAAGATAAAGACAAGACAGAGACTGTTTCAAAGAAATAAGAGTTGAGAGAATTTGTCACAGACTGATCTATATTAGAAGAAATGTAGAAAGTTCTTTAGGTGAAAAGAAAAGAAAAGAAAACCAGATGGAATTTTTTTCTACAAAAGAAAATTAAGAGTATCACAAAAGGTAAACAGCAATGCTCTCTTCACCAGTGGGAGCTATCACAGGACCTCTGGCAACCCAACTCTTTGGCCCTAGGGCTTAACATGAGGGCTATTGAATGAATAACTAAACCCACATACTTAAAAATAGAACAGCAAGTACTCCTTATATAAACCTTTCTCTCTCAACTTGTAAAGAGGACGACTGCACCATAAGAAGAAAATAAAAAAGGCTTCCTTCTCCAACTTCCATTTCTTATCCCAAAACTAAAGAAAGAAAATCAGCATCTATGTGAAAACCAACTCTTAATGTAAAGCTTTACATGTTCTTCCGTATGCTTTTCAATGACTTGTTCTACTCATGTTTCATGTGCACCTCAATGGAGAGCTATTACTAGTGGGAACTGGTGGAGAATTGGATCTAACGCCCTAACCCAAGTCCATGTGGGGCCGTCCCCAATATGGGGGCCTCTGCCTCTTGCAATCGATCAGACCCATCAATTGTAGTCTAGTGGAGCGGGATTATGCCAATGCTGAATCTATCATGGAGAGAGTGTTCTTTCCATAGTGACTTTTTTGCTTATTGTTGTTAAAGTGTTATTAGTAGCAGGAGAAGAACAAGATAGTAAGGCAAGTTGAGCCACCGACTTGTACAGAGAGAAGACATTGTGAAGACAGGGAGAAAACAGTCATCTACAAGCCAGCAAGAGAGGGCTGGGGCCAAGTCAGTCCTCAGAGCCCTAAGAAGGGCCCAACCCTGCTGACAGCTTGCTCTCAGACTAGCAAACTAACCCATTTCTTTCTACTTCTCCATTTTCGCGAGAATTAAGCTGTTCTTCATGTTAGAGGATGCTCTGTTATTTTTGTGATTACATTGACGTTTTGGTCTTTATGCTTTTCACAGACCCAATTCAAATGCTGGGTCTCTACTAACTTTTGTGAACTCAGACATATCTCTTAACCTAGTTGAGCCAGACTTTTTCATTATCTGCAAAATGAGGGTTTTAGCACCCCCTCAGAATTGTACAAAGCACTCAAACGTGTCCTTAGCACACAGGTGAGCTGTCCAATAAATGTCAATTTGCTTGGTGAATTTCTGTAGTTGTACACTCAGTAATTTATTTTGGAGGTAATCTTTGCATGAGTATCAACAAAAGACATTTGTTTAAGAACATTTTGTCCCCTTTCTGAAAGAGCATCTGGTGGTGGTGAAGATAAGATATCATCAAAAAAAAAAAAGGACAATCACAGAAAGTTAATTTTAGCAAGTAAATAGATTATATGGGCTGGGCTCGGTGGCTCAGCCTGTAATCCCGCCCTTTGTGAGGCCGAGGTGAGTGAATTGCCTGAGCCCGCCGGTTCGAGACCCGCCTGGGTAACTTGGCAGGACCTCATCTCAACAATAAATCAAATAAATTAGCCGGGTGTGGTAGTGTGCGCCTGTAGTTCCAGCTACTTGGAAAGGCTGAGGTGGAAGGATCGCCGGAGCCCAGCAGATCGAGGCTGCGGTGGCCAGGAGCGGCCACTGCACTCCAGTCTGGGTGACTGAGTGAGATTCCAACTCAAAAAAAATAAATAAATAATAGATTATATGACTTAAAAAGCAGCTTCTCAGTGAAGTGAAGATAGATAAATAAATCAGTTTTCTAGCTTTTCAAAATACCTGTAGAATGTTTTGTATTTTATTTTGAATGTAGCAAAATAAAGCTAACTTGTGCCACTTCGAGTCTTCCCAAGCAAATGACATGATAAGGACCTCACCGTCCCTTCTTCCCTGAAGACCTAGCAGTTAAGGGGACTTGAGATTTCTGCCCATCAGTAACTGATTTAAAAAGTAAACTTTGTAACTAGTCAATATTCTGGGGCTAAAATGTGGCAAGTTAAAATGAGGTCATTAAGATGGGCCCTAATCCAAAATGATTGATATCCTTGTAAAAAGGAGAAATTTGAAGACAGACACACACACATAGAGAGAACACCACATGAATGTGAAAATTGCCTTTTATTAACCAGGGAAAGAGGCCTGGAAGTGATTGTTTCCTCTCAGTCCTCAGAAGGAACTAACCCTGCCCGTACCTTGGTTTCAGACTTGCAGCCTTCGGAACTGTGAGACAGTAAATGTATGTTGTTTAAGCCACCCCATCTGTGGAGTTGCTATGGCAGCCTTAGTAAACCAATAAAAATAATAAATTATTAGTTATTTAAAAAATCTCACCATTTTTATTCTTGTTATATGTCTAACAAATAAAAAGTAAAGAGGTTATAAAAATGGTTAAGAGGAAGACCAACAGTCCACCAGAAATGAATGAGCAATTGAGAAGATGATACAAATGCCCCTAAAATACATGAAACAATGTTCAACCTAACTCATGATATGCTAATAACACTGAGAAATCATTGTCATCTATCATATAAGAAAGACAGCAAAATGGATAGCACACTCTATTATTGTGACTTCAGGGACAAAGAACCGCATAAATTGGTAGTGGGGAGATACATTGACGCAATCCAAGATAACCAAAGTTACAAACGCATGTAGTCTTAAGTATTTCTCTTCTGAGAATTTATCCTGCTGGTGTATATAAACATGTAAAATGACATATATGCAAAGTTTTTCATTCCAGAAATGTTTGTAATAGCCACAAAAATGCCATTTGCTGAGAGACTGATTAATGAGTTTTGATATATTCATGCATTCAACCACTATAAAACTATAAATAAATAAGGAAAGAAGTTTTTTTTGTGCAATAACGTGAAATGATCCAATGTGTATTTTTAAGCTATTAAAACTAGAAGCAGAATAGTTTGTATATATGACTACCATGTGTCTTTTAAAGTGGAGAAAAAGAATAGAATATATATTTGCTGTTATAAGGTGACTTAGCCTAGTCACATCTAGCATTTTGGTTGTTTGTTTCATTTTAATTTTTAATTTTAAAGATATGGAGTACAATTCAGGGTTAGGTATACAAATGTTCATTATGTAGGTACCTTTGTTGATGAGGTGTGCCCCCTCCCCCTGGCAGTTTCCCACTACTGCCAATCCCTTTCTTATAGTAGTATGATAATTGTTCAAGGTCTGCTTATGAGTGAGAACATGTGATACTCAGTTCTTTGTTTCTGTGATAGATCACTCAGTAACATAGACTCTAAGTCCATACAAGTTGCTGCGAAGTTCGTAGTTTTGTCCTTTTTTGTAGCAGCGTAATATTCCATAGTGTATATGTACATTTTAAAAATCCAGTCCTCTTTTGATGGACAGCATGATTGATTCCATGTTGTTGCTATTGTGAACAATGCTGCAATAATCATACATGTGCAGGTATCATTTTCATGGAGTGATTTTAGTTCCTCCGGTTATATTCCCAGCAAGGGGATTGCCAGATTGTATGGAAGGTCAATTTTTATATCTTTTAGGAATTGCCACAATGTTTTCCACAGAGGTTGTCCTGGTTTTTACTCCCACCAATGGTATAGAAGTGTTCCCTTTTCCCTGCATCCTCTCCAGTATCTGTTATTTTTTTAGTTATTGACGATGGCCATCCTGACTGGAGTTAGGTGGTATCTCATTGTGGTTTCTTTTGCATTTCTTTGATGACTGGTGAGGCTGAGCATTTATTCATGTATCTGTTGGCAGCTTGTTTGTCTTCTTTTGAGACGTGTCTATTCATATGTTTTGCCCACTTTGTAATGGGTTTTTTTTTCTTTTTGGCATGTTTGAGTTCCTTGTAGATCGTTTGAATTGAGGTGAGTTTGTCTCAAAAGCTCTGTTTCTACTCTCCCACTCAAGAACAGATGGTGTCAGATTTGTAAAATAATATATTTTAACTAGAACAGTCTTTATTTTATTTCTTGCTTTACTACAAGCTATTGTTTATTATTCTAGACTATATTGTAAAGATTATTGCTTTAATGTGATCATTTAATTATTAAACGCCCCAATCCCATCTGTTAAAAACTGATTGGCATGCTTAATTAATCACTAAGATTCGAGTAGTGCTCCATCTTTCCAGATATTTTCAAGAAAATCTGTTTTTTTTTTTTCTTGTTTTTGTTTTTGTTGTTTTCAGCAGGGCCTGTTGGGGCAGCATAAAGCTTACATGTTTATCCCTGATGTCTTCTCATCACTACCACCAGTAGTCATTGGGTCAGCGCAGGTGATTTTCTTACTTTTTCTAAACCTCTGCCTCTATTACCTGGGTCTGATGTTGCAAGCAGTTAAAATCCAACATTTTCCACACAGGAAAGGGAGTTATGTGATAGGACCCCAATCTGACGAATGTGATGAATTATTAAACAGGTAGTTTGTTGGGTGATTGAAAATTACCTGCAAAAGAGTGCTTATCTTCTTGAAGCACATCGAAAGCTAACGGAATTGAGCCAATTAGACTGACTGTCTCTTCAATGAGTTGTGACCTATCAATGGTAATGGCTTATTATGATGATAAATGAACCCATCTCTCAAACTGAAGCCTGAGTACACACTTCAGCAGTTTCCTTGAATCATGAGGCCATTACCTCTCAACTTCAGATCGACAGCACTGACAGCCACGGGAGCAGAGAGCATGCATGACTAGACACAGATGATTGTTTTACTCAGATGAATATATCGACAGCTATTCTGAAAGTAACAGGCCCTCCTTGTGCATCGTGTGTTCATATCTGAAATATTTACCATCTGACGTTTCCTTCTTTAGGAAGAAATCCCCTTCCTGACTGTACAGTTCTGAGATATCTGAATTTGGTTTTTGTTTGTTTGTTTTAGTTTTTGTTTGTTGTTTACAGTGCTTAAATTCCTCATTCTTGTTGGTCTCCTGATTAGGGAAAATTTTAGAATACAAATATTTCGCTGCACTGAAGGGGCTTGCGATATACAGACAGGTATATTTTGTAAAAATTTTATTTCATCTTACAAAATTTTGCAATTTATATTTGATGTAGGTTGGGGGAACCACTTGGAGACTACTTTTTATTTGTAGAGAAGTTTTGTGAAGATCAATGATTTAAAAATCATACTAGTGCAAATGCTTTAGATTTGGGGGCTTTTGTTTTCCTTTCTTAAAAATGTCAAAAATTCTTTACCTAAGTTGTTACTAAAGTTTGATAAGTATAGGCTGTTTTGTTGTTGTCTTTGGTTTTAGGAGAATTAGGGGGGAAAGAGTTATTTTTTATAACAAAATACAATTTTCTTATTTCTAGCAAGTTTTACATAGATATTAGCTGCTAGTGTCCCAAAAATATCTCTGAAAAAACCTGTTGGTCAAGAAAACTAAGATTATAAAGTAACTATAGTAAAGGAGAACACTACCTTAACAGAATCTTAGTTGCACTTCCGAAGGTAAAGGTTAGGGAGGATATTTTGGGTTTTAGGAGAAAGGTTGGATGATTTTAGGGCAAATCTTGCATGAAAGGGAACTGATTGGGATTCAGCATCTTATGATATAATAGCTTTGAACTTATGAGAAGAGTAAGGCAAGGATCTCAACTAAAATATCGAAGAGCATGTTATTTGTCTGTAAGTAAGCTAGTTTTGATGGATCACAGTCCAGGAACAAGGATTTCTTAGAGTTTATTCAGAGCACATGAGCTTGTTCACTTAAAATAGACACTGAAAAATTTGCCTACTTCTAGTGTTGTTTAACACAGAAACAAGGACTTGAACCAGTTGTGTTGGCCATAGTTCTTATAAACAATAGTATGATTGTAACATAGTCACTTGGTTTTCCTGTGCCACTATTTCCTCATGTGTAAAAGGAAAATAATATTAATACCTCCTTTATAGTGTTATTTTGAAGAAAAAAATGAATGAACACATATGTAGGACTCAAGGGTGTCTGAAAAATAATAGATACTTGGTATTAGCTATTATTATTAACTCCAACTGGGCTTAATTTGAGGTCAGACATTATTCTGCTGAAACTTTAGAAAGACTCCATCTAAACACGTAAACAGAGATAGAGAGATGGAGAGAGAGAGAGAGAGAGAGAGAGAGAGAGAGAGGGGTGGAAGGGGGCAAGGGGAGAGGTAGGAAGGAAAAAGAAAGGAAAGACGCAGGCTGAAGAAATAGAGCAGGAAAAGGAAAAGAATAGGAAGAATCTGTTTATATTATTTAATTTTTGAGGTACTTGGATTTATAAAATAAACTGCCTATCAGGACCTTTCTTAGACATGGTATGGGAGTGAGCATAAATGCCTTTTCTCTCCTGTTTCCATCTGGGGCTGGGTTTGAAGGGATCACCAGCCTCAGTGTTCTGGAAATAAGTCCTTTATAATGAAATGGAGCTGGAAATAACCTAGGCCATTTACTGCCTTAAGCTTATTTTTACTCATCTCACAGAAAAGATGAAATGAGTTGGGTGCCGTTCTTCTTATAACAAAAAATTTTAAATTAAGATGTGCTGGTTTTGTATAAAAGTAAAAATGCTAGCCGGGCGCAGTGGCTCACGTCTATAATCCCAGCACTTTGGGAGGCCAAGATGAGAGGATTGCCTGAGCCCAAGGGTTCAAGACCAGCCTGGACAACTCGGTGAGACCTCGTTCCTATGATACATCAAAAAATTAGCTGGACATAGTGGTGCGTGCCTGTAGTTCCAGCTACTTGGAAAGATCGCCTGAGCCCAGCCGGTAGAGGCCGCGGTGGCCAGGAGCGTGCCACCGCCCTCCAGCCTGGGAGACAGACTAGGACTCCAACTCAAAAAAAAAAAGTCAAAAGTAAAAATGCTTTATTTTGCTTTTTTCTTCAAGACAAATGTAAGGATAAAATTTAATTATGTTAATATTTAATTTTAATTATGCTCTTGACCAGAAGACTCTTTTGAAATTTTACCTAGAAAACGATAGAGCAATTTAATGTATCTTACAACCAATCTAGCAGATATCTGGCAGATGATGGATAGAGTAAGTGCTCAAAACAGAAAAAATTTCTGTTGTGTCAAGCTCATGAACTTTATGCCTGGTGAAAGATATTTAGGCTAAAGAAAATGTTAACTATGCTGGGAATGAACCCCCATGACTGTTTGATCCCATAAGACTCAGCCAGGATGAGGTGTGACTCTGTGTCCCTGACTCATGCGATGCAATATTTTTACTTAAAGGAGTCAAATCAGCTTAAGAAGTTCAACAAAACCACTGATTTAACTCCTTTTAAAATCTAGTTATAGTGTCAAAAGCCTCTCCAGTGTGGTGCTGAAGCCACTTTGCATCAGAATCATCTGGGGTCTTTATTAAAAATGTTGATGATTAACTCTTATTCTGGATTCACTCACTTGAAAGATCTGGGGAACTATGTGGAAATCTACATTTTTAACAACCTCCCCAAGAGATTCTTTACCCGTAAGATTTTGAGGACCAGTCTTTTATGATTACCTTTAAAATTACTGATGATTAATTATCTGTAGATGATTCTTTAGACTTTGTCTTTCCAAGGCTTACCAAAAAAAAAAAAATTACTACAGTACACTTTAGTCTGAATTCAGAGGTTGACTTTCTTATCCAATGGTTTAACCTGTACAAGGAAACCCTAAAATAACCCCTTTTTTAGCCACCACAAAGATTATGTAAATCCAAGTATATTTGTCAATCTTATTATAAATCAGACCACATTGCACATAACACACACACACACATGTGCACACACACATTTACATTACAGGAAAATCAATGTTAGAAAGCAGCTGTTTTCTTTCTTTCTTTCTTTCTCTTTCTTTTTCTTTCTCTCTCTCTCTCTCTCTCTCTCTTTCTTTCTTTCTTTCTTTTTGAGTTAGAGTCTCACTCTGTTGCCAGGCTAGAGTGCAGTGGCATGCTCATGGCCACCGCAGCCTCGACCTGCTGGGCTCAGGCAATCCTTCTGCCTCAACCTTCCAAGTAGCCAGAACCACAGGCATGGTTCAATTACCACACCCGGCTAATTTTTTGATATAATGTAGAGACGAGGTCTCAATGAGTTGCCCAGGCTGGTCTCAAACCCCTGAGTTCAGGCAATCCTCTCACCTCAGCCTTCCAAAGTGCTGGAATTGCAGGCTTGAGCCACTGCGCCTGACCATGTTTTCGGTTTTAATAGAAGGTCTAGCCTACACTGCCATGAATATTTAGAAAGAAGAAGAAAGAAAACTTGATAGGACCAGGATAATATGTGGAGGTTGGGGGCAATTTCAGATTCTAGAAGAGTTTTCAACTCTCTTTGAATATGTGTTAATTGTTTTTTGTTAACAGGTATAAATAGAGGTAAGACTTAACTTCATAGGGTCTCAATCTCTCACTGGTTAAGTTCAGAGGATGTTCTAATTTTTTAGCCATGGAGTCAAATGATTCAAGTGAGTGACAAGGCTGGTACTTGTTATAGTGGAAGACAGGAGCAGTGCTGGTTACAGAGGGCAACAGAACAGATACTGGTAAAGTGGTTGACAGAGTTCATTTTAGTTCAAGTGGCAGGAAGGTGGGCCAGTGCTTGTTACAGTGGCCAGTCTGGCTGGTTCTGGGTAAAGCAGATAACAGAATTAGTTTTGCCTACATTACATCCCTGAGGCCTCATCTGTGGTTTCCTCATAAGAAACCTAGATTTTGGAGAAATGTACTATGAAAACAAACAGAGCTGATGAATTAAAAGGTCTCCAGTAGATTTAAAATGTTATGATTCTACCACTCATTGGCTACTGACAAGGAAATAATAACTCTAGAAAGTATGGCAAAGTGACTACATGACAATGGAAAAGAAAAATATTTCTATGGTCCATATGTGTTGAGGATGCATAAACCCAAAATGTGGGATATGTTAGAGCAAAGCAACTAAAATGATTCAAGACGCTTACTAATCGGTGTTCAACTGACATCATTTCTTCCCCAGATTACAGAAACAACCATCTAACATTTTTCTACCTCCAGCCTTTCCCCTCTAAATTGTTATTCACATACCTGATGGAGGAGAGTTTTTATAAAACTCAAGTTTGGTTACCGCGTTCCCTTCTTTAAAATCTTGCTGTCTTAGGGATACATTGAAAGCTTGGAGGCCATCACAGCCTTGTAGCTCTCATAACTCAGAAAGAAGCCCTGCCATCTAGTCATTAAAATGTCCCTAAATAGCCAATGCTGTCTCATGCTTTGCTGTCTTTGGTAGTGTATCTGGGATTCCTTTCTACCATTTTCCTGAGGGAATAACTTCTGTTCATCCTTCAAAATGCATTCAAGTATTGACTTCTATAGAATACTTTTCGGATCACCCAGTCTCCCAGCTGAGGTGGTTAGACCTGCCCTGCATGACTCCCACGAGACCTCCCATCACCCAGCAAGTGGACATATTCCTCTTTGACTTATTTTGCTAGACTATGAGTTTCTAGAGGGGAACATCTAGATTCTGTTCTCCTCTGTACTTCTAGAATCTAGCAGATGACTTAAAACAGCATAGAGCTTAATAGTTCCTAGCTGAGTGCATAAATGGAGAGTAATTATTTCTGTTCCCATAGAAGAGGAACAAGAGGAAATATAGGTAGAATTATCCTCAATTTAAAATTTTTTTGAAACCCTAGAAAAAGTGCTCTGTTTGAATTTCTTCAGACATGCCCATCTGGATTTCCTAAA
Organism: Carlito syrichta; assembly: GCF_000164805.1. Classification (NCBI taxonomy): domain Eukaryota; kingdom Metazoa; phylum Chordata; class Mammalia; order Primates; family Tarsiidae; genus Carlito; species Carlito syrichta. The sequence continues at coordinate 292,133 of NW_007252191.1, read as the reverse complement.
TATTTTTAAAAAATTATTTCTGGGATCACTTAAGGCCACATCTGTTAAGAACCAAGTGGAGGTCCTAAACAGTCTGCCAAATTCTTTTCCAGCCCTTCAATTTTATGAGCCCGGGCAGTATTGTTTGGGTAAAAGACTTGTTCTTTGTGAATCAGGAAGAAGTTAAGATATTTGGGATATTTACATAGAAACAAAGAATGTGGACACTGGAAAGAACTTGAGCTGTGTTCTATGAAATGGTTTTCACACTGTGTTCTGTGTGAAATCGTTTTCACGATGCGTTCTGTGTGGTCCTTCCGTGCTAAGGCCAGGAGATAGGATGGAGCAGATAGGGAGTCCCTTTCCCTTTTAAACCAGGGTGTTTTTGTCTGTTTTACATGTTGAGAGTCTGTAGAATGGAATGTGAAAATAGAGACCCTGGGAGATTAAGTCACTTGAACAAAGATAAACAGCTTCACCAGAGACCAGGCAGACATTCGATTTATGATTTCTTGACTTCCACTCCAGATCTCTTTCCATTTTTCTATGCAAGACATAAAGAAGGATAGGTTACATATTCTATGATCACGGTAGATGAAAATCAAGACACTTGTTTTTGAACATCAATTTAGAGTTCATGTCATCAAATTTAAGAATTTAGTTAACTGAGTTTTAGTTGCTTTCACTTAGGAAGCAGCTGCCTTTCAAGATAATAAAATAAACAGACACAATAATATTTGGTCAGCTGTGGCTTTTAATTTAAATGTTTGATTTAGTGCTGTTTAGTTTGCTGGATTCCAAAGTATCTCTGCTAGAGACACATATTCATCTTAAAGCATTTCAAATGGTGCTGATGATGTTCTAGGTCTGGCTGTGGTTCTGTTGCTGTGCACTCCTCTGAGCAGACATGACATTGCTTTGGCAGCTTCATGTTTTCTTATAATCTAAACATTTTCAGAAGTGGCCAAGATGGAGTGCTCCGTTTTCTTTTTACTGTGTCCATGCGTTACCTTTTCCAAGATGTCATGTAGTTGGAATCATGTAGCATGCAGCCTATTCAGACTGGCTTCTTTCCCTTAGCAACATGTCTTAAAGATCACGCCACATCTTTTCATGGCCCCTAAACTCATTTCTTTTGAGCTCTGAATGCTATCCCATCATCTGAATATGCCACAGTTGAATTATCCATTTACCTACTGAAAAACATCTTGGTTGCTTACAAGTTTTGGCGACATGAGTAAAGCTGCTATAAACACTTGTGTGCTGGCTTTTGTGAAGACATAAGTTTTCAACTTACTTGGGTAAATACCAAGTAGTGCAATTGCTGAATTGTGTGACCAGAATATGCTGACTTTTGTAAGAAACTACCACACTGTCTTCCAGTGTGGTTGTACTAAGGCAGGGAGCCCTCTCAAAAGCAAGATGTAGAGATGGACAAACAGGAAAAAAAGATATGTTATTCTTTGTTTTCTTGTTTTAATAGCTAAGTCACTTTACTTCTTATTACTCTACCTCACATAATCTATTTAGCTTAGTCATGCTTAAAGCAGTGGCTTGTTTCAGCCCCCTCCTTTTGATAACCTGTGAAACCCGTTGTTTACTTCCTCGTTGTGCAATCCTTTTCGCAGGCTTTTCACCGTTTTTCACGGGCTTTTTTTACTTTGGCGGGCTGGCTGCGTGTTTCAAACTTTTACACTTCTGGCGGAAACCAATCAAAATAGTAACCCTATAAGCAATGACTTTGTTTAATCAATCAAAGTATAACATGTAAGGTTAACAGCAACTCAACCCATCGGATTATATAGTGTCACTGCAAGAAAGTTAAAAATGTATACAAGGTAATGCCTCTCTGCGTACGGGGCTCAGCCTGTGGATGCCAATCCACTGAGCCAGTGCCGGCATGAATAAATTTTGTTTTCCTGGCAAAGTAGCTTCGGTGTCCCGTCTCTCTTGGTGGGATTCCCGCTACAGTACCATTTTGCATTCTCACCAACAATGAATGAGAGCTCCTGTGGCTCTTTGTCATGACCAGCATTGGGTGTTGTTAGTGTTTTAGACTTTAGCCATTCTAATATGTGTGCAACGATATCTCAGTGTTGTTTTACTGTGGTTCCCTAATGATGCTGAGCATCTTTCCAGGTGCTTGTTTGCCATCTATATATTATCTTTGCTGAAATGTCTGTTTAGATAGTTTCCATTTTTGAACTGGGTTGTTTGTTTCCTCTTGTTGAGATTTAGGAGTTCTTTGTCTATTTTGGAACCAGTTCTTTATCAGATCCATTTTCTCCAAGTATTTTCTCCCAGTCTGTGACTTGTCTTCTCATTCTCTTGACAATGTTTCTCACAGAGTGAGTGACTTTTAACTTTAATAAAATCTGGCTTATCAATTATTTTATGGATCATACCTTTAACATCGTTTATCAAACGCTTCTGAAAACCTAACGTTATTTAACTTTCTCCTGTGTTATCTTCTAGAGGTTATAGTTTTGCACTTTACATGATACATCTTGCGTTAATTTTTATAAAGGGTGTAAAGTCTGTGTCTGTTTGTTTTTTTTTTTAGCATGTTGTCTTTGTCTATTTTCTGTTGCTATAACAGAGTACCTGAGACTGAGTAATATATAAACGAAAGAAGTGTATTTAGTTCACAATCCTGGGAGATTGGCTAGGAGGTCCAAGTTAGGGCAACCATATGTGGTCAGTTTCTGGTGAGAGCCTCATACTGCGTCATACTATGGAAGAGAAATCCAAGGAAAATAGTTGTATGCAAAAATACCAAACGCAAGAGGGAGCCTTTCTTTATAATGACCCATTCTCATGGTAACTAATCCAGTCTCTTAGAGTGAGAACTCTAAGAAAAGAATGAATGCATTTTAACAACTTAGGTCTCTCTCAAAGGCACCACCTCCCCACACCACTCCATGGGAGAACAACTTTAACATGAGTTTTGGTGGGGACAAACCGTATTAAAACCATGGCACTGTGGACATCCAGTTTTTCTAGCATTTGTTGAAAAGACTTTCCTTTTTCTCCATTACATTTCTTAGCTCCTTTGTCAAAAATCAGGTGACTGTATCTGTGTGGGTATATTTCTAAGTTCTCTATTCTGCTCCATTGATCTATATGTCTTATTTCTCACCAGTGAGTACTCCACTGTCTTGACTACTGTAGCTTTATAGTAAATCTTGAATATTATTCAATGTCATGTTAGCTATTCTTGATCCCTGCCTCTCCATATGAGTTTTAGAATCAATGTGTTGATATTCAAAATAACTTGCTTGGATTTTGATTGTGATTGCATTGAATTTGATACATCAAATTGGGAAGAATTAACATCTTAACAGTATTAAATCTTCCTATTTATGAACATGGAATATCTCTCCATTATTCCGTTTTCTCTTGATTTCTTTGATCAGATTTGTGTAGTTTTCCCCATATAGATTTTATACATAATTTGTTAGATTTGCATCTAAGTATTTTAGGGGCACACTAATGTAAGTGGTGTTATATTTTTTATTTCAAATTTCAATTTTCATTGCTGGCATATAAGAAAGCAATGGATTTGTGTATCTTTTTTTTTCTTTAGACAGGTGAAATCAAGTGACTTAGAAACTGACTATGTAGCTCTAGCAAAGATTAGTATCTTGAAAATTGTCAGCTTCCTTCTGAAAACCATAACCTATACATCTTAAGGTTATGGATAAAATGCTGCCTACAAAATTCTTATAAGGCTTATGGTCTAAAAAGACTGAATAGGGCCTCAAGAGATTATTCAAAATTAGAGTTTTTGATTCTTAATGAAGTCATAAAAGGTAATGTACAGTATGTTAGCTGCAACTCTAATCCAGTATTAAAGCTCTCAGTAAAAACTAAGCAGAGCTGGGCTCGGTGGCTCGGCCTGTAATCCCGTGCTTTGGGAGGCTGAGGAGAGTGGATTGCCTGAGTCCGCAGGTTCGAGACCCGCCTGGGCAACTTGGTGAGACCTCATCTCTACAATAAATCAAAAAATTAGCCGGGCATGGTAGCGTGCACCTATAGTTCCAGCTACTTGGAAGGCTGACACGGAAGGATCACCGGAGCCCAGCAGGGTGAGGCTGCGGTGGCTGGGTGACAGAGTGAGACTCCAACTCAAAAAAAAAAAAACTAAGCAGAGATACTGCTTTGCCATTCAGTGCTTCCATGAGGCATTTCTGGAGGATTCTACAGAAGGACATATGTTTCTTAAGCCCAGCCTATATAATATTTCTCAAGACTGTGTGGTATCCATAGAAGGACTTGTAGAGTCAGCTAGACCTAATTTAGTTTTTTAGAACTTAGCACTTAGCAACTGTGAGACCTTAAAGAAATTCCTTTATCTTGTACCCTTTGTTGCTTTATCTATAAAATGGAGTATATAAATGCTACTTCATAAAGTTATCATGATGATTTAATTTAATAATACATGAAAAGTCTGATATGTAATAGGAACTGGATAATTACTAACCCCCTTACTTTCCCTTAACATTTCCAGAAAAATAAATAATCTTGATTCAGTACCCAAGATTGTGTGATAGATTCTAGTAGGCTAATGAATCTGGGGGAAGAGGTGTTTGTGACATTTCTTTTCTTCTTTGGTTTTTAAAAGGACTGATAGAAATAGAATCTGCGACTATAAAAAATGCTGCTTACTGATTCAAGATAAGAGAGACAATAATGGTTGACTGTACCTTAATGTACAAGGCAAAGATGAACTCAATATGTAATTGAAATCATGAATCAGAGAGAAATTTTGGAATCAGAGAGAAATGATGGATAGTTGCCAAACAAGGAAATACAGTCTCTGATTGTGCAACTGCAGTAAACTGTAACTACATTTTATGGAATAAACACCACTGGAGAGGTGGAAACTTCATTGTTTACATTTCACGAATACTGTTCTCCTTTGTTTCATGTCAGTTTGATGGCAGAAAACTATCCTTAAGGGAAAAACATGTCTTTTATACATTAGGGCTGCCTAGAGCATTTTCTGGCACATTATATAAATATTAAGTAATCCCTATAATTAAAATGATGTTCTTTGGAGTGAGGATGGCGACACATGGTTATCTGAATCGCCTTAAGCTAGTTTTGCAGTAAGTAGATTTCTACTTTTCTGGAATGTGTAATGAATGAATCATGCTATGTTACAAGTAAGTATTAATTAATGGTTGAGTACAAAAGACAGTTTCTTGGAATTATGTGATTATCTACATTATAAGTAAAGGGATTTATCATGATAAATGCTAGTCAATGTTGAATAAGAGACCCATTTTCATTCTTAAAGAAAATTATTATTTCTTTTTATTGATAGAGTGAATGTTAACGTAATAATAATGAAATAATATTTACATAAAAGACAATTCTTAATATTCTATTTATGATGCATGATCTTTGTTGAAAAATTAGAAAACATTTCAGTGTTATTGATAGTCCTTAGAAGGACTGGTAATTATCAAAAACACATACCTAAACATGTCTTAGATATTGAAGCAAAAAAGTAAGCAGTATAGTTATTTCCTTAGAATACAGGTAAATGCAAAGAGTTTGTTATAAATACAAAATGTATATTTTTAAAATCTCAAACTTATAAATTACTTATTTCCATATACAAATCTCAACATTTTGTTTCTATAATCAGTCTATGTCTATTCAGTTTGAAATTATATTAATTTTGCAAATGCATATGAATACCAAATTGTTAGTCAATCTTTGAATTTTTTTTTTTAGCAATTATCTACTCTCTTTAGGGTTAGATTCGGCCTCCCTTTAACTCAGAGAAATGAAAGACAACAGGCTTCCTTCAATAAGACCACCAGAGAACTACACACTGTACTATAAAAGAATCTTTCTCCTATAAACATTCCCATGGTGTTTTCAATGGAGATCATCTGTTACCATATTATGAGTAAAGTTAAATCTTTCCTCTTTTGAATACTGTTTTTATTAAAATAAGAGATAGTTGTTCCTTTGAAACAAGATTGCTAAAAAAAATCTGGTTAAGACCCTTTTAAATACTTCCCACAGTGAAAAATGAAAAACATTTAAACAAATGTCAGATTTTCTGGGAAATCCCACAAGCAATCTATTCTAGATTGTCATTCATGTACAAAGACACCTTCATATAGTCTTGGGGCAGTTCAACCTCTCTGACTTGAAGAGATAATTCTGAAGATCAAATACAAATGGATCTTGTAAAGTTTCACAAAATATTTTTTAAAGTCCCTTGAGAAAAGTAAACTTGGACCAGTAGCCAATACTTTGTGTTCCAGCAGATTTGTGAACCTGGTAGAGGCAAAACTTGTCTTTCTCCCTTTGCTCTTTAGAACTACACAGAGGGGGAGATAGTGGACACTTATAAGCCAACCAGCACCATCCCAAAGTCAAAATCTCTTAACTAACATTATCAGAAATCACCAGAAATCTCAGATTTTTTTTTAAATACAGAAACATCTAACTTTCATCGCCATAGAGGTCATGACATATTTTAATGTAAGTGCAGAAATTATGAATAATGAATCAAAACTTAAATCAGATGACCTTAAGAGCAGCTTTGCTGTATCACAGATGGCACTGCATTAACATTTAATACATAAAAAATGTAAGTATATCCATATGTTGACAGGACTCTAATGTGATATTTCAGTGAAAGTGTCTTATTGTTTTGTGAAAAAGAGTCATTTGTGCAGCGTTTCTCCTCTTCTAGACTTTGAATTTCTTGATGGAAGGAGCAGTATTTTATTCAAATCGCGGTGACCCTCCCTCTGTGTGTTGCCTTTGACATATTAGCTATTCAGCAGTGCTTACTGCATATGATAGAATTATATAAATCTTGGTTGAAAAAGTTTGATATACATTTAACATACTTGTGCAAGTTATAAAGTATTTTCTGAAAACTGATCAAGACATATTTAGTTGTTAAAATTCTGAGGGAAAAATGTAAATCACACATGACCTAACCCTATAATGTAAAATAGCAGTAGGCTCCAATTTAAAACAATTATTCTTCTTATTGTTTTGGTAATATTTATTAAATGGCTAATAGAATTCTGTGCTTTTTGAAAATTGATTATAATGAAGAGATCCTAGCCATTATAAAACTGTCATCTAGTCATAGGTAAAATAAATGAAAGAATTATGGTAATACAAATATAAAATGCATTTAAATTGGAGAACAGATGAAATTGTGCTTCTAGAACTTTTCAGTGTGGTTCATTTTGTATATGTTATGTTAAATAAAGTAATATCAAAATATTATGTTTTCATTCACAGATGCTTAAATTTAGATAAATGTTTAATACTGTAATCATTTATTAAGTATTGATAAACTGTAATCATAGCAATTATTATTTATTATTAAATTTTTATATTTAAGACCTCAAACTTACATCTATCTGGTGGTACAGTTATAAAAGTACCTGTATATCATCAAGGTTTGCCAATTTTTTATTTCCTAAAGAATATTTGATAATTTACTGGGTTTTATTAATTTAGGTTAAGACATCCCAATAATGTACCAATAACCATACATATCAAGATATTCGAGTAAAAAAAGATACCCTAAGTCAGTAGTATACAAAAAGTTATCCATAGGAGTCTATTTGAAAAATATTAGGACTCCCATATACATATTTTATTTATTTAAAAAAATAAGAACATTAAAAGGTCATTGCATGGACTGACACTGGCCTAATCATTTTATGAAGTACCACGCACAAGATGTTTTAAGGGAAAAATTAGCATTTACCAAGTGGAAGGATTTATAGTGGTGACATCCCTTATTTATTAATGTTAACATATTTTTAAATGTTATATTTTATTTTTGCCCAACTACGTTGTCTTTTAAATTATATCACTTAGATTTCTAATGAAATGAAGCTTCACCAAATAAATATATGAGTTAATATAGCCATTCAAAAAACATAGAGTGAAATAATCTTAACAATGCAAGTATAAATCCAAGAGCAAGAAAATACTAGCGCTTACTGCCACGATTGATAAGAGCTTTTCTCCAGTCACAAAATGAGGTAAAGGCAATGATGGCATTAAACCTGACAAAAAGTTGGTCAACAAGTAAGCAATAAACTGTTTTGCATAAACAGTTTTTATCATACAGAAGCATTTTGAAAGCAGTTATTCAGAAATTTTCTACCATTAGATGATTTTGTGGCTCAAATTAGTGTTGGTCTATCAACCACAAATACGATTTTCTGCATAAGAAAACTAGAAAATAGAATTGTCTCACCTATTTTTAAAGCCTTTTGAACACAAAGTTTCTGTGAGTTTTGAACCTTTTCTTAAATAAGTTAAAATGTCCCACATTCCAAATAATTTTCAAGAATGACCAACAAGCATTCGGAAATATGTTAGCCACATTTCAATCAGAGCCGAAAATAATTGGTGAGAGGATTGAAAACCGAATATCATCATTTAGTAGACTCCACCATTGATGTAATTCTTATAAGACCTGTGTATTTTTTGTGTGATGTCTCTTTTCAGCTGTGAAAACAATTGATTGTAAGTATTAAAATAAACTCAAGAGCCTTCAAATATCAATACTTAGTAATAGTTCTAAGTATTTAGCTAAGGTTTTCAAAATGGGAAAATATACTTGATTGCACTGCTCTTTTAAAAAAAGAAAGTAAAATATTATTGAGAGTAAAGAGGAGTTTTATGTCAATAAGTAAATTAAGTATTTTTTTAAAGTTTTTATTTTATTTATTATGCATTTCAATACTTACATTTTAATCAATGTTTAAATATATTAATACAGTACAAATATAATCTATAAGTAAATATATAATATAGACAGAGAAAGATTGTGTGTATATATGTATATATTTATATATACTCTGAACACATTTTTACTGATAATATTGCAAAACTAGACTAGAAACCCCTGTTCTAGGTAATTGAGTAATGCAATAAGTCCAGCCATAAGACAAAATTATGAAATATATGGCATTAATTTTTTATGTACAGTAATATCTTTTTCCAGCTGTGACGCTCACTCTCCTGATAGTTGTCTAGGATTCATTAGCACGTTCAATTAATCCATTGTAAGGTTTTAAGCATTCAAGGGAGACACGGAAGGGAATAACTAGTGCAAAAGTAATTTTAAGAGGAACATTTGATTGGCTGATTTACGTATTCATTCATCCTGGATATATTTGATGATTTGATTGGTGGTTTGATTCCTGATAGGTTCATTTGCTGGGAACTTTCTAGATTCCAAGCAGTGGACACAGCAAACAAAATCTTGACATCATGGAGCTTGCATTCAAATTTGAAGAGAGAGTATTAATAAGATAAACATATAAAATATATAGAATTAGATGATGATAAATGCCAAAGGAAAAATATAGAGTACGAAGGGGCAGAAAGGGTGATGGTGGGTGGATGGTGCTTTAATTTTACATAGAATACTCAGTCAGAGAACTGTGGTGACTCAGGAATAAAATATATGAGTATCTGAGACAAGAGGGTCTTAGGGCAAGAGGAAAGCAAGTTCAAAGACCCTAAGACATGAATTGTCGGGCGTGTTCAAAAAACATCAAGGACAGGGCTAGTGAGGTAGGGAGGATAGGAGGAGATGGGGAAGGGATAGATATTGTACACCTTTGGAACTTTGTAATTAATGTCCTTACTTTTTTCTGACAGTGCAGTGGGGAGTCTCTAGAGTGCTTTGAACACAGAAATGTAATGATCTGAGTCATATTTTAAACAGGGTCAATGTGATTGTTGCATTGAAAATAGACTGAAAGAGGACGGGCACAGATAGAATGACCGTTTAAGAAGCTTTGCAATCATATAGTCATTAGATATGATGGCTTGGACCAGAGTGGTGGCATGGAGTTGACGAAGGATGGTTTGCTTTCAGATGTATTTCAAGGGTAAAGCCAGAGAGATATGCTGATAGTTTGTGGAACATGAAAGGAAGAGTCAAGGATGACTGTCAAGTTATGAGCATCAACGATGGAAAAAATTGAGTTGCCGTTGACTTTGGCGGGAAGGATTATGCTAAGAGCATATTGTTGAAGGAATATCATTAGCTTGGATTGGAAAATTATATGAAGTTAGAGGTACCTAATTAGGTATCCATGTGGAAATGTTAAGGTGATAGCTAGTATACAAGTCTGAAGTTCAGTAGGTCAGATGCATCTGAACTGAAAATAAAAAAATGTTTGAATCACCAGTACAGGTAACATTTCAACTAGGAGACTAGATGTGTTAAACGAGAAACTGAGAAAAGATAGATGAGACGCGCTGTATGGATTGGCCCCCACAACACTCCAACATTTAGTGGTTAGGGAAGTGAGGAAGAACAAAAGAGAAGGCTAAGAACTCATGGTCAGAAAAGTAGAAGGAAATCCAGGAAGTGGTGTATTGAAAGTCCGTTGAATTAATCAAGAGCGACCAACATTGTCAGATACTAATAATGAGTCAAATAAGGTAAAAAATGAGAATTGAACATTGGATTTAGCAATGGAGTCTACTGATGACTTTGAGAAGTGCATTTCAGTGGAAGGATATGACCAAATATTAACTGGAATGGATTTAAAAGGGAATGAGAAAAAAGGATATATTCTAGAAAGAAAATAAGGATGTAGATACTTGATAGGTTGCAGTGGTGCTGGCACATGTGGAATTCTCTTTTGTTAGTTTCTTGAGTCTTAGAAAATAGAAAATATCTGAGCATGAGGATATGGGAGAAGAATTTTGAAGCTTTGAGGAGAAAGGAGGTATGACATAGTATCCAGGAACACAGGACAAAAAAAAAAAAGGATCAGGCAGCATTAGGGATCTATGAGTTTAATAATCATGAATTTGAAGCAGGATCAGTCAACAGGCAGTATGTATTTCTTCAGACGTATCCAGCTCAGCTCAACAGTTGCAGATACAAAGAAGATAGAGAATTGGATTTAACTGAAATTGTCGTCTAGCCAAAGGAGTACAGTGAAACTAGAGATTAAAATGATTGAACATAGACTTTAAGACAGTGATGGGAAACCCTCAGGCTAGAGTCATTTCCCATATTTCCCTCCTTCTAAAATACTATTGGTACTTTAGTTAAGACAAGTCTTTGTTTTATGGGGCTATACAAGGTCTTTGGGGATATTTAGTATCTTTGGTCTCAGACAGTAAATATAAGTAGAACTTTACCACAAATTAAAGGAGCAACATATAATATTTGACAACTTTTTAAACTTTATTGCATTGTGCTTCCTTCTTCCTTAGAATGAAGTTTTTCTCTATGCCCCCAAATTAAGGCTAGTTTGTATAACATTAAGTTACACACAAACAAAAAAAAATCTGATCTTCTATTTGATATATCCAGTACAAAACATGGCAACATAAAAAGCATAGGTTAAAGTTTTGAAATTATACTTTACTGAGCACCCAAGAATTTCTAACAATCACTAAAATAGTTACTTTATTTCTTAGCTATATTAATTATAATAGCAACTGAAATATATTGAGTATTTGTATGGATGTCTGGAATGTATTAAGTGTTCATATGTATACTTGGCACAGTGCTAATTGTTTGCCTGCATTATCTGATTTGATCTTCACACAGTGCTCTGACGTATGTATTATCATGATCTCCATGATAATTGCAAACATATAAAAATGTATCTATTACTTTGAAAATGGAGGACTGCTTTTACAGTATGGTTGTTCACTGTTCTTCTCTACATGTTGGTATTGAATTGTTTCAGGCTGCTGAGGCAGCACTGTTAGAAACCACCATTTTCTTAAGCATATGCACACTTTGTTCTTTCTCCTTCAGTTCCTCAAATTGCTCATGCACTTTCTTTCTCTCTCTTTTTACATCGATGATTAAAATTGAGTGCTTAGATTTTGTTTAAAAAGCAACCCAGTGGAACATATGCCCTCCAAAATATTGTTTAGCGAATCTTAAACATAAAATGATTTAACTGCTTGAAGACGACTTTCAGCTTCTGAAATGGTATGTCGTTAGATATAGTGACATTTATTTATAAACAAATAAATGTCTTCAACCTCTATGTAGTTATCATCAGTATTAGCCATACAATATATATGGAGTTCCAAATACATTGTAAAAATAATCTAGATATAATAGTGGTCACTTATGTCCCCTTGATTGAAACTGCATTATACGATGTTCTTTCCTTTTCGGCTCAATAACCTGAAAAATATAGCTGTCTATTTAAAGAAGACATTTTCATGTTCGGCAGAATATTATCATCCTATAGCATATGTACAATATGGTCCTAATTTGTGCCTATATATGCTAGACTTGGAATACTCACTTTAAGTTTTACTAAATTTATTTTGGAGTTTAACTCTTACTTTTGACATGATTTATATTCTAAGTAGATCTCGGCTTCTTCCTGCTTAAAACTCTGCAAAATGACATTACATGGATAGGAAGGTATATGTTCTTATTATAGCAGTGTCTGCCAGGGCTGCAGTCCTGTTGTTAGAAGCCTGTCAGAATTGTCAATGTAAGCCTTCCTTTTCTAGGTGTTATGATTTAATCTGCTCACTCCTACTGCTCTCTGAAACCTGTGCAGCCATTCCGTATCTTAGAACAAAAGCTGAATATGGACATTTCTGTATTTTTTCCCATGTACCTACCTTCCCTCAAATTTTTGAAATTTTATTATCTCAAACTTATCCCCGCAACAAACCGTTCCCAATTAAAATTCTGGATCTGTGTGCCGAACTGGTGACTAGTGACCCCTGCAGGAATTTCTTTATCGTGATCGCACTGTATATATGTGGCAAGCGAATTAGCGTCTCTCCCCACCCTACCCCCCCTGCCCCCAAGATATCCAAGTCCCCATCCCCAGAACCTGTAAATATGTTATCTTACATGGCAAAAGGGACTCTGCATATGTCATTAAATGTAAGGACCTTGAAATGGGAAGATAATCCCGCATTATTCAGGTGGACCCAATCTAATCATAAGGCCTTAGAAGTGAAAGAAGAAGGAAGAAGGGTGATAAAACAGTGGAAGAAGAGGAAGGAGAAATTCAAAGCATAAAAAAGACTCTGTCTGCCATTGAACACAGAGGTCCCTACGAGAATGTGGGTGACCTCTAGAAACTTGGAGAGGGCACTGGCTGACAGCCGGCAAGGAAACCTCGGTGCCGCATCCACAAGAAATAAATTGTGTCAGCAACCTGAATGAGCAAGGACGTCCCTTTCCTGAGCCTCCAGAAAGGAACGTATTCATTCTGACACCATGATCTTAGCCACTGTAGCCCAGGAAGACCTGGGATAGAATTCTCAAATTCTCACCTACAGAACGAAGAGATAGTATATTTGTCTTGCTCTCAGCTTCAAAGCTTGTTATGGTAGCTATGGGAAACAAATGCAATGTACAGTTGACCCTTGTGCAACACAGGGCTTAGGGACACCAGCCCCTATGCAGTTGAAAATGTATGTATAACTTTTAACTCCCCAAAATCTCACCTCCTAATAGCCTCCTGTTGAGTGGAAACCTTACCAATAACATGAATAGCTTATCCACACACATTTTTCATGTTATATGTATGATATACTGTATTCTTACAATAAAATAAGCTAGAGAAAATGAAATGTTATGAAAAAATCTTAAGGAAGAGCAAATACATTTACGATTTATTAAGTGGAAGTGGATAAACACCTGCATCCTCACCTTCACGTTGAGTAGGCTGAGAAGGAGGCAGAGGATGGGTTGGTCTTGCTGTCTCAGGGATGGTAGAGGATGAAAAAAAATCTGCATGTACTTAAGGTGATATGCACAGTTCAAACCTATGCTGTTCAGGGGTCAATGGGATATGAATGCTTTCCTCTTTACAAGAGCAGTGCTCTAACCCCTGAGCTATGGAGCCACCATAATGCTTTCCTCTTTAGAGAGAAGAAGTTGGGAGGTATTTTGGGCACAACGCTGGAAGGAAACAATGGGATGAAAAAAATTGTGGGGAATATTTTATGGCATTTATTCCCCCCGCCTCCACTGAGGGCCTTGAAACACTGGTTTGAAAGCTTCACTCTAACAGAATAAAAAAAGAGGACTGAAAGTTCAGGAGATATTTTTGTGAAAAATATTGTAAGATAAATGGTGACACAGAGTTGAAGAAAGGTCTTTTTCCCCCATGTCTGACCAAGAACATGTTTGATACCCTGAGGGCCAAAGGCAGCTTTGCCTGAAGCTAGATTCCCACAGAAGCCACAGCTGAGCAGTGAAAAGGTATTTTAATGGGAGGCCAGAACAAATTTGCTTTGGAGATGTAAGGGGGCCTGAGAACTATCTTTATTGGACACCAGAGTCAGTGAAACTTCACTTCCATTCGTAGGTGTGCAGGGCTTGATGATACGTGTGTTATTTACAAAGATTGCATTCATAATTGGAAAAGCCTCAAGTAACTAATGTCCAAATATTCAGCTGATTTCAATGATATTCACATAATGCCACACAAAAGATGAAAACCTAAAATGTGAATCATTTAGTGAAATAATTCTTCCAATATAGCTATTTGTTGTTATGTAAGAGCCCCCTCAGAGGGCACCTGGTTTTGCTGACTTTTGTGAGTTTACTACTTACATAACAGAGTCAGGGTGTTCAGAGTATAGCAAAAGTAAGAGGAAAGTCAAAAAAAGAGAATGCAATAATGGTATTTCTTCTACCATGCACATGTGATATTGGAGCTCTTTTTGGTCATAAATTCATTAGCATATCATTTGCATTGAATAAATAACATTTATTAAAACAACACAATTTTTGGGGGGGACACTATGAACAGTTGCAAAATCAAAATTGCATTTTTAAAATTGAGCTATGTCGATGCAAATAAGTCAAGTTAATAGCTCATTGTTAATTGTGTATTACTTTTATGTTATTTAGAAAATTTATATGGGTAACGTTTTCAATATTCAATAGATAAACCACCGAAGTATATGTCAGGAGACATAAAGCAAATGATCAATTCTATGTCTTTATGGAACTACACAAAGGAAAAAACAATCTGTCAATTACTCAGCCAGGTTCATCCCAGTAGCCTACTGTCCATTGAGGCCTGAGAGACTGAGTGAGTGAAAGCCAGTTTATTAAGCTAATCAGGTCTTATTCTAGCTTTTTTAGGCATCAATGTATGATTTTTTAAAGAAGTAAACCGGGTTCGGGGGCTCAGCCTGTAATCCCAGCATTTGGGGAAGCCAAGGTGAGTGGATTGCCTGAGCCCGCGGGTTCAAAACCAGCAAAGGCAACTTGGCAAGACCTCGCCTCTACATTAAATCAAAAAATTAGCTGGGCGTGGTGGCACGTGCCTGTAATTCCAGCTACTTGGAAGGCTGAGGTAGAAGGATCACCAGAGCCCAGCAGGTCAAGGCTGTGGTGGCCGTGAGCGTGCCACTGCACTCCATCCTGGGCGACACAGTGAGTACTCCAACTCAAAAAAAAGATACAAACCTTTACAAGAACTTAGCTAATCTAAGTGTATTTTACATTCGCTATTGAATGCTTGTATGAATGATGAGCAAGAAAATTCCACGGACCAAGAAGCTTAGAACCAATTGAACTGGAACAAAAGAAACTTTAAGTACCATCAGTGTATAGAGTTTGTGGACAAAAAGAAAGACTAGGTACTTACCAATTACTATGCTACTAGAGTATCCAGTTTTGCTTTGTTTTGATTGGCTTGTACCAAACTTGAGTGAGAAGCAGGTGAACCCCAGTGCCCCTGCTTCCTCCCCGCATTCGCAATGGCTGGTCAGTGCCTCACCCACCTTGTCTATTCATCGATAGAACTACCAGGCTTTGCTGTCTCTCTACGTGATATAAAAAAGATTAATATTTTGGGGAGTTGCACCAAAATAGAAATTCCTGCATTCTCTTTGCTATATCCTTAGATTTATACATGCATTGGATATGGCCATGCTTAACACTAAGCCATATATAAAAATATGTTTATTGAATTGCCTAATAATAACTAAAATCATAATAGAATTTTATTTGGTCCAGAAAGATGATCAAATTTTCCTGAATGTCAGATATATAAAATAAGGTATTAGAAAATGTAATCATATGATATATGCACTTGCCTAATGATTATTATACACATTAACATTTCTTCAGTTCTCATTAGTTAAATATAATGTAACTCTAAAAATGTCTATTATGGCATTAATTTGCTGAAAATTTATTATGCAGCTTACCTTGCATAAAGAATATTTTGCCTGGACATTCTTTTTTCATTTTTGAACTTTGATTAATACATTTAAAGTATATTACCAGATTTGATTACTGTTTTAGGAATAGCAAAATTCCTTGGCTTTTGTGTTAATTATTTGAGTCTTAATTATTTTAAATAAATAAGTTGCATGATTATACAGAGATAACTTTTTAAGGAAATTTGACCCAAAAGTAAGGGCAAAGTCACTCTGTTCTAGGTTCATAAGAATAATATATGAAAAAGAATAATTATAGGTCCCAAATAAGATCATTAAGAAAAACAAAGCTATAGAACTGTGTAACTTTTGACTAGTGGTGGCTGAACTGACCAAACTAGCCAGGTATTCAACATTAGACTAAGAACGTACCAGTATTTCTATGTCCTATTACTAACTGGAATAACAGACCACTTCAAATTTAGAAGTGAAAACAATGATTTTAATATGCTCACCAATTCTCAGGTAAGAAATTTGGACAGAGAGTTGTAGAGATGGCTCTTCTTTGCTCTACAATATCTTAGGGATCAGCCAGGCAAACTCGAATAGTTGTGAATGGAACAGCTGGAGGCCTCTTCACTTACATATATGATGCTTGGACTGCAAGAACTCAAAAGCCAAACTCAGCTGAGGTAGACAACTAGACGTCGTACACATGACCTATATATGTAGCTTGGGCTTCTTCCAAACATGGTGGCCTTCTGTAGCTTCCTTCATGGCAACTCAGGGCTCCATAAGAAAATATACCTAGAAAAACAAGACAAAACTCAATGATTTTTGTATGACCTTAGTTTCAGAGCATCACTTCCTCAATGTTACATTGGCCAAAGCAGTCACAAGTTCCTTCAAATTCAAGAGAGAGGACAAAAACCCCAATGACACTCACTGGGATGAGTGTCAAATAATTTAAAGTGACATATTTTTAAACCATTGTAACTAAATAAGAAAGAACAGAAAACATGCTGCCCCAAGGAAATAGTATCTGTGAACTCTTTTAAGCTAAAGAGGTCATAGTCTAACATAAAGACTCAGGACTGCAAGCCAAGACCAAATTCCTCTGCCATTGTTTGCAATTTGACCTTGGGTGGATTATATATCTTCCCTGGGATCATTTTATCTTAAAGATAAAATAAACGTTTTGAGATTTAAACATATCTAAAATTATTTGATAGCTAAGGAAATGGATATAATCAATATCATTTTCAGACAACTGTTTAATGCATGATTATTTTCAGAAATTATGCAGTAGATTCTGAAGTGATAAAAGGTTGTTCATATTATCAAACTACCGCTTATTTATCATTGAATAAAAGACAATTGAAGATCAGATGGTGATCTTCATATAGACTTTCCTTATAATTCACTTCTTAGGTTTCTGAAAAATTTCTTATATTTTAAAATTAAAACTATCACTTCCAAGAATTACATGAGTGACCTAAATTGGTTTGATTTAGGAGAGAGCTAAAAGTCAGTATTTTTGTTTCTCTGCAGTTAGGACATGGATTAATTTGAAGAGGTATTTTCTTTTTTCTCCCTCAGTGGGAGAAGAGGTTTCTGTTAAATGGACCAGAAAGCTTATGGAGCCTTGAATTAGGAAAATATTTTCCACGCAAGTATAAGAGGTCCTGTACATTTAATTGGAAATTTTTTTGTTAGTCATTAGTAGCCCAAGACAGCCTTCTGTTTTAACTGATAACACAAGTCCCATGCATTTCCACATACCAAGATCTAAATGGTAGCTCAAAGAGAAAAATTGATGAGGAGCCTGGAAATTAATGAGACATAAGAGCTTTTGACTGTGACCTTGAGATGCAATTTGGTATTTATGATGTTAAATTGCTTGCCTTCTTTTAAATAGAGAAACAGCTGGTCTGTGTGGGAGGGATGTTAGTTATGATTGAGAAGAAAGAAAGAAACAACAGACAATTTTAAATCTTTAAACATATTACAAAAAAATAAGGTGTAGACTACAAAATCCAGTGCAATGCCAAAGTTCACAGAATGCATGAAGGTTACCCCTGCACGAAGTATACAATTGATGCTCTGATGTGAAAGAACATGAAGAAAATAAGTGTCCAAAGCTGCATAAATATTTGCACCCCTGTGAGAGTGTGAGAAAGTGTGTGTTTTATGTTGTGATTGATAGGACAGCTTTCATGGCCCTCTTTGAACTCTTAGCAGGAACTTTGGAATGTCCTGAGGGTCTGTCTGCCTTTGTATGGCAGGAACTCTGTTTTCTTAGAAAATAGTAAAAAACAGTTTGTACTCCCTTTGTTCTAAAAAGGTACCTATAGTTTATGGGAATTGGAGAACTTAGTAGAAAAATCACAAACTTTCATATATATATATCTTATAAAAATGCTCAGCTTTATTTTGAAAGTTTGGCTAATGTTTTCGGTTTCTTCTTCTCCTGGTCCTTCGTTTGAACTAAAGAAGCCATAGACTGCCTGACTTATAATATGTATGTGAAAAAAATGTGTGAATTCTGGCAATCCTGGCAAGGCTATTTTATTCTAATGATTTATCTACGGAAAATAAAAAGAAATGAAGTGAAGGCAAGTCTAAAATACTGTGTAATATATTTTTACTCAAAAGCAGTAATTATGAATGTTAGCGAACTTTCCTGTTAGACAAGAGATCTTGAACACTTCGTGAAAGTTGTATGATCCGATGGGAGTCAGATTTGTATTGTCATTTGAGTCAGGGAATTTTAGAACTAAAGGTGTCAAATAATAAAAGTGTACATATGTGGTGCCTCAAAGTGTGTTAAACCTTGCATCATGCAAGTCTCAAAGTAACACAGTAAAATAGGCAGGAAAATTGTTGAAATTTATACAGTGGAGAGGACGATTTTAATGCTTGCTGAAGTACATAATTTGTTCAAACTCATAATTCTGTGAAATGCTCAAACTAAGACATCATTTTAGCTTTTCTCACTTCTATAGTCTCTATTTTGGTTTTGGTTGGTTCTTAAGAAACAATTATTTTTAAAATGAAACATCTGTTTTGCACAGTGCTGGCTAACATGCAAGACACCCTTTTCTTGTTTTTCTTCATGTCGCTCTTCCACTAACCCCTCTGAATTTCTGAATACATTCTAAAAGCACTCATTCTAAAACACCCTCTCTGGTTGGTTGCCAGTGTCATTTTTCAGGTGCTGAAGTCACAAATATTTCACTTCACACTGATATTCTAGATAGCGGTGCTGGTATGTTTTTTCTATTAGACTCATTTTATCTGATAAAATCCAGTTCAGAATAAAAAATATTGAAATAGTAAGTACCATATATTTGAGGGTTAACTCTTATTTTCACTATCTCTAAACTTCCATGTTTTAATAGATAATATGTACATATATATATACGCATGCTCATTCACATATATATACACATCCCAGTCAACCTCTTTGGAGAACTCTAACTTATCAACTAATCTCTTCAATGGTGGTGTTAAAGAATTAATCATAGTACTCTGAATGTGCTCTGACTGGCTATGATTGTACTCATACATACACACATATGTATATACACACACATACATACATATGAGCATATTTATAATTATTTTTTCTCATTTTATACAAATGGTAACATGCCATACACATTATAAAAGCATATTATTGTTTTTATGTAATATAATTTGAAGTTAGTTCCATATTAATGGGTAAACAGTTTCTTCATATATATAAATGCATATGTAATATGTGTATACCATATGTGTGTATGGTTAATTCTATTCCATTGAATGGATGCACTCAAATTTTTCAGCAATGAGCAGTCAGCATAGAGGTTCAAGGTTGACTCTAGTACTAGACCATGAGGGTTCATATCCTGGTTTTACCACCTACCGTCTTTGTAATCTTGATACGTGATGCTTTGACTCCCTCTTCTTTAAAGTGAAGATAACAATAATAATATTCCTACCCCATAAGGCTCTGTATATTTAAAGCTACATTGCAGACCACTTCGCACTTGCTAAGCATGATGTTAGAATTAACTATTTCCATTATCATTACTAATATGTTTATTAACAGTCCCTATTGATAGACATAAGAGTGTCTTCCATTTTTTTAGACTAAAAACATTATTGCAATGAATACTCATTTGCCAAGCTATATCTCACATGCACCACACAGCTGTTGGATAAGTCTCCAGAGGTGAAATTACTATGCCAAAATATATATGCATTTATAATTTAAACAGATATTGCCAAACGATCCCATAGATCTTATACATGCTACCACCAATGCACGAGAGTTTCCCTAAAGCCCTTTCTAAGAGAGTATATTACCAACCTTTGGGTCTTTGCCAATCCAGTGGGTGAAAAATTGTATTTTATCAATGTTTTATGTTGGCTTTATTATATTATTAATGAAAATTATATATTTTCATGTTTAAGAAGTAATAGTGTTTTTTTCATCACAGACATTTACAATCAAATTCACAAAACCTATTTGAACTTACTGAATCCCAAGAATTATTAGGAGAGGAAAAGAATGTTTAAATAAGTTCTATCTTCCTTGTATAGAGCATGAATAATAGGTTTTGTGTTCTTCTCGTGAATTTCTGATAAAACCCTTTAAGGCAGGTGTTTCTATTCCCTTTTAGACATAAGGTAATGTATACATCAGAGTTAAATTAGTTTGCCCAAAATTATACAGTAAATACATGGACTAAAATCAGAGAGTAGGCAAACCTCCTTCTTAAACACATTCCTTTGCATTAGAGTCACATCATGTACACTGAGTGTTTGAGTGAGTATGTGTTTGAGTGTGTGTGTGTGAGAGAGAGAGTCTTGAGAGTAGGTGTTTAAAAAGTAAACATAAATCAAGGATGTATCTCAGTCTCACTAAATTAACAATGTGACCTTGAACAATTTAACCTCTTAGGACCACAATTTCCCCATGTATACAACCAAGTAATAATCATGATGAATCTATGTTATATAATTATTGGAGATTAAATGATGATAAAGAGCACTTTTGACATTCTAAAGATTCATGCAAATGTTAGCTTTGATTGTATAGGGTTCCGTAATTGAGTAGTCTTATTTTTTGAGGCCTACCGTATTTTTAATATTATCTGTATCTTGATGAATTAAAGTGGTAGATATTTTGTTTTCAAATTTTAAAAATCCAGATCATGCTGATTTGTTGCAATGATATGGTAGTCAGAGAATCTTGCTCTGACCACTTACAAAATTTTGGAGATTGTTTTACACAATGGCTACAATAGCAAGAACAGTGATAACAGCTAACCTTTACTAAACATTTACAAAATGTCAAACACTATTTTACATTATTCAACTGAATCCTCACAACAACCCATGAGGTAGTAGTTACTGATGTATGGTCTTCATTTCCCAGATGAAGACTTGAGACAAAGAGAGACTAAGTAATTCACTGCGGTCACATACAGCTAAGAAGTGCTGGGAACCGAATGTTTTACTCCAGGCAATCCAGTTTAGAACTGTACTCTTTTATATTATGCTATACTATCTCTCTGATACTGTGTGTGTAAGGAGTTTTCTCTTAATAAAATGTGTTGTTCTGTCTTATATAAGCTTTAGCTCTAAAATATCTAAACAGGTAGCAGGTGAATAAAGCTAATTCCTATTTTGGTGCTCTACAGTAAAAATTGGAAAAAAAAAACTAACTCTAATACTTAAGTAACCCACTATTAATAAACTTGCATGGTGGAATTGCAAATTGGCCAGTGAGATCAGATCTAGCCCAATGTCTCAGCAGCAGAATTCCTTTTCCATTATCTCAGACAGATGGACATCTATTCAGATATCTTCAGAGATACAGGTACCCTGCAAGATAGCTCATTCCATTTCAACAGTTCTAGATATTAGAAGTTAATTCTTACACAGGATGTCAAAAATATCTCCTCATCTGACACTTTATTTAGGTTCTGAACTATGAATCACAAGTTTTCTATTATGCTTAAGAGACCTTCAGACATTCCAAGAAAACCAACATGTTTTCCCTAAGTCTTCTCTTTTTAAAGTTAAGTACTTCCATTACTTTTCCAAACCTTTTGTTCAGCTGGTGAAGCCATCAACATCCTGGTCACACGCTTTGGATGAACTCTAATTTGTCAACTACTCTCTTAAATAGTGGTGTCAAGAATTGATCACAGTACTCTGGATGTGTCCTGACTAGCTATGATTGCAGTTGAATCACTGCTTTCTTTAATCTGTACACCATGTGTCTTCTTAATATGGACAGCATGCTGTTTGTCTATATGACCACGACAGATTGAAAATTTATTTATGACTTATAAAATATGTATTAGTGGGTGCTGAAATTTACACTATTATTCTAACATATCGAAGCTGGCAAAAGTAATGTCATATAGTTGATTTACGTGTGTAAATGTCTAAATGACTTAAATATTGATTTTTTTTCCCTTCAACTGCAGATCAAACTTCCCAACGGTTTGATAACGGTTCCTTTATGTTAAAACAAATGCATTTGCGGTTCACCATGCAACAGTACATATGCTTTTAATAATTAAGCTCAAATCACAGAAAAGCTCAAATAGGCACAATCTCCTTTGGTCTGTTTTTAAAACTGATAAAGACAAGAACAGAAAACCAATGAAGACATATTTTAATGACTGCAAGTTATCTCATAGGGGTAGTACAAATTTATCCTGGTTTTTATGCCTTCTTCATGTATAATACATTTAAATGATATATGGTGTAGAATTTCATTAAAATTCAGTAGATATTTATGCAGGATCTACTGTCTGTAAGATGCTTATGCAAAATACCATAGGGAGACATTAAGGTATGAGTGAGATCTGAATCTGATATCACTGTGATCACTTCCAAGAATCCTAGGTTTTTAAAGGGCAGTTAGGATTTTAAAGTGAATTAAGAAATAAATATCATTGCCATTAGTTTATAGTATGAAGTGTTTTACAGTATTTGAATTTTGAAACTATACTTATTAAAACAGTATAGCTGACATGTATTGAATACATATTATGTGCTAGGTAATAGGAGAGGAGTTTTATGTGTATTTTCTTATTTCATCCTCAGAACAAACTTCTGAGGTAGGTGTAGTTCAACTCATTTTAGTGAAAATTCGCTGAAGCCCTGAAAGTATAAATAAATTTCCCATGGGCCATATAGCACTTAAAGCCTGAATCAGAATCCAAAACCAGCTCTGGAAAATCTCCAGCAATGAACTTAATCTTTTGTGTGATGTATATACAACTCCAATATTAATAGACACGTCGAATAACTAATACAACTCTTGACCTGTTTATTCTGGGAGAAGACACTTAAATATATTTTATGACCCTGCTGATTCTCCTCTGGAGTGTGACTTAGTATCCACTGCACCTTTGGGATCCTTATCTTCTAAAATTCACAACCAGCTCCTACTGCTGTAATAAAGAATCACCTGCAGAGTTCACGAGTGAGGATAGAGAAAAAAAGGGGAATGGGGTAGATCAATAACTTTTAGCATTGAATCAAAACAGTATCCTAAGGCTGGTGTTCAGGCTCCGGCTTCTGTTGGAAGTAAGTTGACTGCGATTTCAAAATGCTCTCCATCTGAATAACGTAACCTGAAATTAATTGAACTTCTGTAAGCACTTCAGGCCATACTCAGGATTGCTGAAGATGTAAGTCAACATTGAGGGTTGCCTACAAGGTGAGATGAGCACTGTTTTCTACACGCTTGTTCCTCCCTTTGCAACCTATGGGGAAACAGTCACACAACAGCCCTCTACTGTCCAATATAATAAATATCCTTAAAAGACAAAATCCTGAAGCAGCGAGAGAAAGGTTAACCAAAATTCTCATTTAAAAAGAAAATTACAATGCTGATATCTCTTTTTTACAGTGTTCGCATAAATTTTCCACAAGGCTTATACATCTTCTTTTTATTCATGTGTCATTTTTGGGACAATAGTAAGTCTGTTTCTCTTTAGCTTAAAGGAACTTGGATTAAAATGTGTTCTGTTATTTTAATCAGTATCAATGTTGTATATCATAAGCATGCAGTTTTTCGTTTTCCTGGCAGAGACCTTGAGAAAAATGTAAGCCTTAGTCGATAAGAAATCTATGTATATATAAAACCATAACTCATGGTTTATTTGACTAGATTAACATTTAATTATGTGTTATATATATTTTTGTAATGCATATTTACGCATCATTAATCTAGCCCATAGTAAGAGTACTAATGGAATGTCCCATCCAAACATAAGTAAATAACTGGAAAACAAACAGCTGTTGCAGAGACCCTGTTTTTTGGTTTGGGCCTAATGACACAAAGGCTTTAAGAGAATTTGGCCACTACACTTTATTCACATCTGCTGAGATTACACTATTTCAATTCTAGATTTGATCAGTATATGTTACAAAGTAACAAGTAGTTCTATAAATCAGAAGACTTAAAGGAAACATTAAATGCTAATTTACTATATGGAATGCTGTTTTTCTAAGCACTTAAGCATCTTTCATGTAATGGTTAGCAAATTTATTCATAGAGTGTCTATGTTTTTAAGTGCTCCTAAATGGATATAAATGTTTGTAATAGATATGTGAAATAGGAAAGAAGAAGCAGCAGCTCATCCATTTCATTTGCCATGTTTTAAAAGTTGGTCTGCCTAGCAGATTTGGTTAGGCTCCTTGTTATATGAGAACCACTGATTGTCAGGTTTTCAATTACAGCCAAAGGAGTTCTGATCTGATCAAACCCTTCAAACTCTGTTTCCTTTAAATGATAACGGAGTGTATGGAAAGTATAACTGGGCCTTGCTTTCTACACAGGAGACAGAAAACATGTGGAAGACAGGTTGGTGTTCTTCAAATGAACAAACTATTTAACAAGAATCCATATGAGAAACTCATATTGGTTGCCCAAGTCGTCTCTATAGTTCTTTCACAGACGCTTTTTCCCCTCTGCCAATCAAAACACTATAATGAATGTATCTTGACCTTATCAACGAGAAACATGGTAGACAGACACTGACTAGGAGATCATTTGTGGGAATGCAGTGAAGTTATGGTGAAATGTTGGGAGAGGAAATATGAGCGTGTAGTTCTGTGGGGAGTAGAAGCACTGAGCTGCAAGGACCCCAGTTGGGCCAATCAGTGTTAGTTACACTGAGGCAGTATCTTTGGTGGTCTGTCCCAGAACTCTATCCTTGACCCTGTCACATCCATAATTTCCATCATTTACTTCGTATACTTCTGAAACTTAGGTGGCACCAAATACAGAGGAATGCAAAGTTATCCCATCAGGTTGGACTGATTGCAAGCCTACAAGGAAAATAATCCCAAACTCGGGCCTTTTTCCAACTAGTTCTAATGACTGTACAGGTGAAAAGGACATAGCTCCTTACGGTGAAAGGAAACAACCTTAGAACTGTCCACCGGCTACTACATAAAGAAGAAGGAAGATAAGGAGACTGGTAGTAGGAAAGAAAGAAGGCAGGAAAAGCAAGCAGAAAAGGAAAAAAAGAGGAAGAGAAGTGAATGCAGGCGGGCAGGATATTTCCTCAAGGATTTTTCCTTTGTATTCCCTAGACAGCATAACTCAGCCTCTTGCCTTCTAAATCAACATTTCTAGGATGTCTTGTTTCTGTTTGACACCCTCAACGCCTGATCTATTTTCTATACATTAAAAGTAGTGTAACTTTAAGACCCCAAGTGTAAATTCGTCCTGTTTTCTAATTCTACATCCTCTTGCTTCTGTTCTATTCTAATAATTATCAAGCTTTGAAAGAAAAGAAACTTGCTCCTATCTCAGTGTTATAAATGCACTGAAGAAAATAACAAAGCCTTGCAGTGGAATACTGTTTTATGCTTAAAGAGAGCTCCGTGAATAGATGCATTAATAAACACTTTTATGGGAGGGATACATTTTTAGAGTTTAAGGTTCCGGGACTTTGGAAGCTAAAAAGACGATGGCTTGCCCTGTTTGTGATACTCAATGGAAATGGACAGATATGTTTAGTTCATCTTGCTCAGTATTACAAAGCCTTTCCTCATTTTATTTTAGTGTATCCCTCCTGAAATATTTGTTCTGCGAAGCAAAAGCAAATATTAGGTTTTACACCCCATTTAGTGGAATAACAGTGATGATAATCTGACATCAGAGAAATATTCCAGGCTTGTTTCATGGAAAGAATTTGCTCTCCAGATACTTTGTCCTCAGTGGGTTTTCCCGTCCTTCACCCCTCAATTCATATTTCTTGAAACTGGGAGGAAAAACAAAAGACGCTAAACCACAAGTAGACTAATATTAAATTCTGTTAGAAAACTTAGCTTTATGAATTACCTTTAGCCTTTTCCACTCATAAGGGAAAACTTTCCCGCCTCATTAAATCTTTAATGCAACGTGCGCCATGCACACTATATTATTATGTGTGACACTGGGTTATATATTGCATAGTAACTATAATGTTACTTGCAAACAAGCTGTTTCTTTCCCCCCTGAAGGTGAAATTAAAGCAGGTACTCGTGGGAGACAGCTCCTTGTGTTGTTCTTTTCTAAGTGGGGTGAAGCTGAGGCTCAGCAAAGTGAATGGCTTAGCCCGGAACTGTCTCCAGGAGTGAAGGTGCTTTCCCTGGCTGTGCCTTCTCAGTTTGGTATCTGAATCTCCCTGAAGAGAATTTCTCTTAATAGATATGGAGAAAGAGGTGAAAGGCCAGACCTTCGGGGACCCTTAAGGAATGGAATAAACTATTCTCACAGAATTCACTTTCTCTTTGTATTGAAAAGGGGTACAGTTTTCATCTCTGGTAAATATAGTCTAATCCATCTAGTAAATATGAGAATTGCCACAAAGTGAACTAAAATTGCACTTACTTCTATCTGCAGAAAACCATATTTCTCTAGCCAATAGAACGATAGCAGTTTAGGTCCTAAATAGCTGAAGAAAATGAAATGTTCTCTTGACTGAACGTACAATGCTCTGCAAAATTACAGCAATCAATATTATCTCCAAAATCTAATCTGAAACTAATCTGAAAGTCTCAAAGGTAGAATTAATAAATGAGTCTGCAAAGTCCGTAAATGAGAAAAATTTAAGTTACATACAGTGCATGTAACTTTCCAGTAACAATTACATTTTGTTAGAGTTCTTCAATGAATGGCAATAGATGAATTTGTTTGCACAGAACTCTACCTGTTGTAGACTCCTTTGATCATCTTATGTGTTGTGGGTGCCACTGACTCTTCTTCAGATTTTGGAAATTTCACTTAAAAAAACTTTGTTCCTCAGTCTTCTTACTAGTGAAACATTAGCCAGGCAAACAAAGAAAAGCAGAATTGGAGAGTGGTAGGAATGAATATCCCAGCAGGAAAATTAATTTTTAGAAATCTAAGCCACATATATCCATATATACATATGACTAGATCAGGAGTTCCCAAGCGTTCTGAGTTTGTAATATTTGTGGTGTCGCCATAATTTTTTTTCACAGTGCTTCCTTGACCAACAGAAATATGCCACAGTTCCATTAATTAAGGAGTTAGGGCCAAACAGGCTAATAAATATTTATGTTTTAACAACTTAGCAGTTGTCTGAAAAGATAACACACACAAGTTCAAAAGCAATGTTATACTTTTTGTTTCCATAAATAACTGCACTTACTTACTAATGGAATCTGGTGCCTATTTGGGACAGGATAAAATTTCTCAAATGAGTAACAGATTGGACAATGCTCTTCTTATATCATGTTCCACATTGATTTGTGTGTGTATGTGCAGTGCTTGTTTTTTAATTACGGTATTCACTGAAAACTTTTTAAAATAAAAATATGACTTGGAGAAAATGCAAGTAAAAAGCGTGGCTCAAAAATTTTGAGAATATCTGTAAAAGGAATGTAGTATTTTCTGATGCTAAAATTGTGAACTACCTCAAACTAGTTGTTTGTGTATGTACAATAGATATTTAGCATTGTTGTGTTTCCATCAAACATTTACAATATCTTGCAGTGCCTTTGTGAGTTCACTGCAGCACCTGGGGCACCTCTACACGCAGTTTGTGAATTCAGGATTACATTGAAACTGGAATGATATTATAGATCTTAGACCCACTGGAGAGTTTTCATTAGGGAAATGCAACAGAAGTAATTATTGATGAAACTTTGCCCAAGAAGAAAACTGAAGTAAGAGGGATTAATTCAGATGCTTGGTGAGAACCTACTAAGTGTGATATAGCAATGGGAAAAGAGAGGCAAGACGCATTTCAAGAGAACAGATCGAGGAACTAATCTGATATAAATAATAAAGTGAACAAAATTATGTTGCACATAAACTTTCGAATTTAAAATAGGGAAGTAAAGCATTTGGCCTGAACCAATTATGGAAGTTGAGAAAATGATCAAGTTTATTTCCTGAAAAGATCTGGATAATGAGATTAACTTGGATATGTTGAGCAAGTTTGAGACATTATTGTAAAATCATTTAGTGTGGGACTGTCATGGGATCCATCATAGCCCCTCCAAAGTCATATGTTGACATCTTAATTTCCAGTACCTTAAAATAAGACCATATTCAAAGATAGTATCTTTAAAGAGATGATTAAGTTAAAATGAGGTCCTTAGCATGGGCCCTGATCCAGTACGTCTGCTGTCCTAATAAGAAGAGGAAATTAGTGCACAGAAACACTCAGAGGGAAGACCATGTGGAGACTTGAAGATGACCATGCATAAGCCAAGGAGAGAGGCCTCAGAAGAAACCAACTCTGACAACACTTTGCTCTCAGACTTCTAGCTGCCAGTGCTATGAGAAAATAAATGTCTGTTGTTTAAGTCACCCAGTCTCTGGTACTTTGCCATGGAGGCACAAGCAACTTAATACAATGTCACAGCACAGATCGGAAGATATAGATTGACCAACCAGGTATAATGTAGTAGTTCAATCCATGACCAGGATTCAAATCCATATGAAATGATAACCAAATGAGTAAGAAAGAGTCTTGGAGACATCCTTCATTGAGTGTAGAATAAGAAAAAAAATGTTTCTATAAATGAAATAAAGGTATACCAAGGCAGGAGGAAAATCAGGAAAGTTCAGTATATTGGAAGACAATCATATGTCACATAAAGATCAAGAATAAATCTCAACAAAAGGGCCATTAGTGGTTGCTATATAGAGTTTATGAAATACTTTTAATGGAGTACCAAGGGTAGGCAATAGGATACAGGAGATACAACAAGATGAGAAAGGGTAGAGGGATAGGAATAAGGAAAATGAGTGTAATACCCCATATCTCAAAGTTGGATAATGAAACTAACCATAGGTAAGAGCTAGCGGAGACATTAAAGTCAATCGATGACTAGTAGCCCTGTGCACACGTTTGATTTGATGAAGAAACTGAAGACTGGGATATTGAAGGAATTATAGAAAAGTACAGAAGCAAGGGCAAGGAGGAGCAAAGCCAAGGTGGCATTTGGAATGTGGAGGAGTAGACAGATGGACAAGAGGCAGAGAATGCTTCATCCGCAGTTATAGAGAAGGACAGTGTATACTCAGAATATTCTCAAAGTTTTTCCCCTAAATAACAATATCCTTCAGAAAAGGTGCTGTCTTATAATTGAGTCATTAAAAAGTATCTCGCACAATGGTGTATATTCTTCTTTGGAGAACACACATTGCTGGAAACAACACCAAGAAAAGCTTGTTTTTATGGCTTTTGAAGAGTTTGCTTTATGGAGTTGAAGGAAAAATAGAAGCAGATGAATTTAACAAAGAAAAAAGTCTTCCTAAGGGTGCAACCTCTAAATTGCAGGATAATATCTTAAGCAATCCTTTAAAAAAATTACTTAAATAAGTATTTAACTAATTACTTATATAGATGTGATCATAAATATACACTTTTAGGGTAAAGGAAAAAGTCACTGATTCTAATATTATGCAAATTGGGTGCTTTATGGCTTAGGAAAGAGCATCTGGTACAGTATTAAACATATTTGATAAAGAGTCTGTTTTCACACAATTTGGATGGGAGTAAAAGATTTGCTGATGAAAATTTGTAGATGATTCAAAATATATAATAATGCAAAAGAATGGATATCAATAACACATGAAAGAATTTGGAGAAATATTTTATGAAATATAGAATTTATTTATCAAAAATTGTGTATTTACCCTAACATGTTGAAACTTTAGTCATCTTCAAAGTACTCTCCGTCTGATGCAATACACCTATCAAGCCCCTTTTCCACCGCTCAAAACAGTTTTTAAACTTGTCCGTTTTGATACCTTTTAGTGCTTCTGCCATCTTTTGTTTTACCTCTTCCACACTGGCAAAACATTTCCCTTTAAGAACTTTTTCCCTTTGAGAAATTTTTCCCAGGAAACAAACAGACAAAAAGTTGCTTGGGGTGAGATTGGGTGAATGGGGAGGGTTGGACATGGGCGTCATGCTATCTTGGTCAAAAACTGCTGAACACTCAGCGCAGTGTGGGCAGCTACATTGTCATGGTGGAAGAACAAGTCACCTGTTTGCTACAACTTGGGATGTTTCTTCCAAAAATTGTGACCCACGACAATTCCAGCTGGGACACTGATGCTGATGAATTCCTAGAGCACATGCCTGGCAGGGGGAGCCTGTACTCCAAGGGAACTATCCTCCAAAAAAGATAATTCCAGTTTTTTAAGGGTCCTCCATTGTATGAGTTAGCATCATTTTAAAATAATTATTACCATTATCACTCACCCTCAGCAGAGTAAGGTCAATTACTTCTATTCCTTAGTTCATGTTTTATATCAACACTGACCTATGTAAGGTCCCTCTCTATTTCTGTATATTTTTTTCTCCTTTTTCCATCTCTAATTTGTCTCTCATATTACCTATGTAATATATGACTTTATAACTATTATAAGTAGTTATAAAAACAGCATTAACAAATCAAATAAGCCGGACTCGGTGGCTCAGCCTGTAATCCCGCGCCTTTGGGAGGCTGAGGTGAGTGGATTGCCTGAGCCCGCGGGTTCGAGACCTGCCTGGGCAACTTGGCGAGACCTCATCTCTACAATAAATCAAAAAATCAGCTGGGCGTGGTAGCGCACGCCTGTAATTCCGGCCACTCGGAAGGCTGAGGCGGAAGGATCGCCGGAGCCCAGCAGGTCGAGGCTGCGGTGGCCGGGAGCGGCCACTGCACTCCAGTCTGGGCAACAGAGTGAGACTCCAACTCAAAAAACAACAACAACAACAAAAAACAAATCAAATATTGTACATGAGACTTTTTCTTCTTCTTCTATATAGTCTTAAAAGCATGGATATCCAAATTGCACACACTTTCACTATTTTTATCAGTAAAATAGGAAATTACTCTTATTTCTGAATTTATTTTTATTTAAGCATTATACAATCATTTTGTAAATCAAGTTGACATTTTTCTTTTCTTTTTAAAGAACATATTTTTAAAACACATGTAATCCAAATTTTAAATAATTGACATATATTTGGAATCCCAAAAGTTTTGGAACGCTACAGACCTATGTTCCAATGTTCTTCTCAAATTGAAATCTCGATCTCTTACTAAATATTTTTATTAATTTAGAAAATTCCAAATAGCTCAGTCCTCCTTGAAATATGTGGAACATTGTTTTTCCTATTGCTTTTCTAAATTCTTCATACTGGGGAGATGTCTCACTGATTTGAACAAGCATTCTGTGTGAGGTTTTGAATGCTTATCTTAATAGAACCCCAAATCTTTTACATAGGTTCACCCTCATTGCTCACAATAATGCCAAGTGCTATATTCCAGGCAGATATTTATTATTTTATATATGAAAAGACATTAGAGTAAGGCCATTTCTCAGTGTATCAGGGGAATAAAAGTTTTCTGAATTTTAGTTCCTTATAGAGCACCACGTAATGAGCTCTTAGAAGGCATTGCAGAGCTGCAATTTAAAATCCTGTTTAATCAGCCTTGGCGGCGAGCTATGTGCCTTTCCCTGTGGAACAACTCTGAGAGGAATCAGGACTCCTCCTCCTCCTCCATCCAGAGCATTGCCAGTCAGGAATTGCTTTCTGGTCAGGGTCTGCCGCGAAACGCCACAGAGAGCCACCCCAGAGAAGCTGGGTCTCTGCATGTCAGCATGGAGCAAACAGCAGAATACAAATCATCAGCTTTGTTTTATGAATATCTTTATTTACAGTGCTGGAGTGGAATTTTTTAAAAAAGGACTACAGCATTTGCATTGAATCTGTCACTCAGCAACTTCAATTTTGATTCCTGTCCTATACATGATTTTGCTTTCCCATTAAAAAAAAATGTCTGCAAGGTGACTGTCAATGTCAGAAAATGTAAACCTCAAGTATACTTTGCGTGGGGCTTGGCATGTGTGTTAAAGGAAATAAGTTTGCTTAATGAAAAGAGGATAATATTTATTCGAACTAAGCTCATTTGATGGCTCAGGGGAAAGTATACTTTCTTTGGCAGTTTTGATTGAATTTTAATATAACAAAATCCACTGCTAACCTTTTATTTTTCTTTGACCAACAACATTTCTCAGCTCAGCTTATGGGTTCTATAAAGTGCCTGTCAGATGAAGGAATGTCTTTGTTGAAAGCCTTCAGACTCCTAGAAAGTGAGTGACCCTCAGGGATGGGTAGAAATCTCCCAATTTTGACAAAGATCCTTCTCTGTTTGGGATTTGTAAAGCTCAAACTGTAGACTAAGAAGATGACAGGAGGGTCTGTGTTCGGTTTCATGGAACTTAACCTATTGCAGGAAGCCTGCAATACTGGGGAAAATGATACATGAATTTATATTTATGTCAGGCTTGCAGTTGATGGGTAAGGTTCAGAGAAAGGTTACTCTTAAGAAATGTCTATCATTCCCATTCTGCGTTCCAGCGATTTCTGCTTCTTCCAAATACTGCCCTCTAAGACAATACAATTATTTAAAAATAATAAGCAAAGCATGATTTATTAGTATGTCTCCTGTCCTGTAATGATTATACATCTTCTGTCTTGTAGCTCCCAGCAATAGGAGGACAACTGACCTTTACCATATCATATGACCTTGAAGAAGAGGAAGAAGATACAGAACGTGCTCTCCAGTTTATTATTATCTTGGAGGTAGAGTACTGAGTGCATCATTTATGTTCAACTGTATTACACCCTTATGTTACCTGGGGTTACCAGGGCTGTTTTTTACCTGCCTGGTTTGACATTCACTTATGTTACTTACTACTAAAGAAAAATATACCTTAGGAATTTTTTGATGCCACTCTTTTGTTTAACTCCTAGACATACCTACAAGATTAAGTGTATCCATTGTGTTCCCAAGTACATCATTGTGAATGATAAAGGAGACCTTTAGATCAGACTTGAAATTTAAATTTAGCACATAATAACCATGTTTCCAAGATTATAAATATGATGAAAATGTTTAGGTAAATACTAATTTACATAGTTGTATTTTTTCTCCATCT
The DNA here is from genome assembly GCF_000164805.1 of Carlito syrichta. Classification (NCBI taxonomy): domain Eukaryota; kingdom Metazoa; phylum Chordata; class Mammalia; order Primates; family Tarsiidae; genus Carlito; species Carlito syrichta. The sequence goes on along the minus strand of NW_007252191.1, from coordinate 258,517 downwards.
CCCCTTGCTTCCCAAGTAGATTTTATTGTCTAATTCCTTGTTTCTATTAGTCAAAAGTAAATGAAAAAGGAAACTTGTTTATTTAGCTGTAATTAAATCTTGCCTTCAAAATCCTATTTTAGGTAAGAAAGATACAGGAGAAACTGCTTTCCGGAGTTGGAGCTCCGTAGGCCATTCCAGAATGCCTGGAGCCTGAAGTTATGTTAGAAGCTCTCTCCTACCTTTTTCATCTCCTTTCTTTCCAACAATATATACCCTTCCCCTGACACTCATACATATTTAGAGGCATACACATGCAGGCATGTTCATGATTCCAAATGGGTAGATGTTAATTTAGCACCAGGCTCTGTTTTTTTCTTGAAACTTTCATGTATGTAAATCAATGACAAAATGACAATGACAAGTTATTTTTTCAAATGAAATTCTTCTCTCAAACATGATGATTTTTCTGGTATTGGATGAAGTAATCTGAAATGTATATATACACATATATGTGTCCATATATACATTATATGTGTATATATATACATATAAAACAACTAGATGTGCACTTTAGAATTCCTTGAAGATAAAAGGGGTTCGCTAAATGTGAAATAGTTATATGGTTAGTTCATATGAATGAACTAGATAAGTAGAATTATCTAAATGTCATACACAGTTCAGTCAATATACTCCTTATTATGAAGCCATTATCCTACTGTGATCACTAGGCTGAATTTGTTTTATTGTCTGTTTTTTCCCATATAGAAAAGTCTTTAAAATAATAGCTTAATCCATTGTTTTAAGCTTCTTTTCCTACTGTTCTACACAACCCACATCCATCATAAAATATGATATTTGAAATATGTAATTGTTGTGCACTTGTGTAAAATCAAGGTGTTTATAGTCACATACATGTTTTTGAGCTGTCAGGTATCTATTATATTAGTTAATGAGGAAGTGATGTCATGCAAAGCCAAGAAGCTTGTACTTAGTGATGCCACTGGCTAAGGCTAATATTGAAATTGCAATTGCCTTCCCTTCAAATATGCCAGAAATTTTCTGAGTGATAGGAAAAGCCAACCCGAAATTAAAAGCCTGCTGAGGATAATCCAATGGGTGGAGAATCCAAATACAGATACATTTTACTTCTTTTCAGTTTTACCCTTTGATACTTTTTTCCCCCTCCCCTTTAGGGAAATGACTTGAGAATCAGCACAGCTCAAGATGAGGTGTATCTGCAACCGTCCGAAGAGCATGTTAATGTATTGTTACTTAAAGAAGAATCGTTCACCATACATGGCTCCAACTTTCCAGTCAGTAGAAAAGAATTTATGACAGTGCTTGCGAATTTGAAGAGAGTCCTCCTACAAATCACATACAGCTTTGGGATGGATGCCATCTTCAGGTAGAAGCAAGAACTGCATCTCCAGTGTTCACAGGTGTACCTTGGGGGCAAACATGCAGGAACCTGAAGAGTGAATTTTAAGGTCCCTGGGGTTTGTTGTCTTCCCATAGCAGATAACAGTGGAGCCCTGATTTTCTGAAAGGCGTTGCTACTAAGACTTTAAAGTTTTAAATATCCAGAATAAATGTGTCTCCTTTAAGTGTTCAGAATAAATTATTATTGATGATTTACTCCGCAATTCTGTCAGAACATGTGGATAAATGGGGATTTCTATATTGAGAAATCCTATACTGGTGAATAAAGTCTCCTTTATGGCAGACACAACGGCTCACACCTGTAATCCCAGCGCTTTGAGAAGCTGAGGAAGGAAGATGGCTTGAGTCCAGGAATTAAAGGCTGCAGTGAGCCGTGATCATACCACTGTACTCCAGCCAGGGCAACAGAGTGAGATCCTATCTCAAAAAAATTATTTTTAAAGTCTCTTTTATGATGGCTCAGATAGTGAAAAATGAAAAAGATGTAATTCTAGGGTACCTATGTTTGGAAAGTCGTTTGGAAAGTATTTTCTTCTATTATTTAATTTACTAGTTTCTCACTTAATAGTCTATATAGTAAGAAATGTAAAGTTCCATTTAAATAACCACACAAGTCAATATAAAATACTCTTAACACTACGCATGATATAAAGAAAAGAGCGTGAGCTTTGGTGCCAAACTGAATAGGAATTCAATAAGCTCTATCGATTATTATAGGCGTGACCTTTGGCAAGTGATTGGGCCTTGTGGTATCTTGGTTTCAGGTGTAAAGTAGTGATACCAATGCCTATTTTTCAGAATTATTATGAAAATGATACATGATCATTAGAAAAGTACACATTACCTGGAACACTTTGAGTTCCTTGTTCTCTCTCTCTCTCTCTCTCTCTTTTATTTTAAGAAAAAACTCCTTGACTTGAACCAAACATGCCTACAGCTGACTGACTGTAGGTGGCTGTAGCTTCCATTTTAAAAACTAACATCTTAACATTTCTGTCTGACAAAATTTTAACGTCAACTGTGTCTGAATGAGCTCTTTACCTGTCTCTTTTTCTACTATAAAGAGGAACACAAGATGTCATGGGAACTTCATTCGAAATCAGATCAAGTTAGATGATCAAAGGCAATCCCAAACTGACAACTTGGCCTACTCTTAATCAAAGCAGTGTGTTCAATATTGGATTTTTTTGCTGAACCACCCTGCACCGCCCCCCCATCATTTGCCTGCATTGCCTAGTTTATCTTTTCAGTGGTATCGTTTCAACTAAGTATAATCATCATTACCATTTCCCCAAAGGAGAGAACTGCAGATTCATAAACAGAACATTTGCCGAACAATGTACCCCTTCTGCATAGGCAATTCCGCGAGAAGCTGGGTTAAAATGCCATGAAGAGGAGAAGCCGCACTTAGGAATTAATTACGTTTTTTTCTCATTTACTAGGTAGAGATTGTCACGATGTTTAAACAGTGTAGAGAGATGAGTCCTCTAGCTTTCAAAATGAATGACAACCAAACTGACAAAGAAAGTGACTAGGGGGCTTATTTATTTTCATCAGCATTGTTTCCCAGGCTGGTAAATACAAAGACATTTCCCCCTGATTTATGTCAGACAATTTCGGTGTCTATGCATCTTAAAATCACTAGTTTCGTTTGCAGTCTTCTGAGACATCCCCATCCACGAGCCATGTGTTCACAGGCCGTGGCTATGTGAACTGTGAACTAATCCAAGTAGGTGGCCGCTTTCTGAAAAAGCCAGGGTTAGATTTGCAGCTCCTATCCACTTCAGGTGAGCCGAAAGTCGGCATGAATCCCGAGTCAGTACGCTTGTTACATTTTATTTAGCTCTGAGCCGCTAGTAGATTGAGTCATATTTGTAAAACATCACTTGAATTGATTTCAACTTGTCTTGCACAGTAGGCTCCTGACTTGGTGTGCTGTTTGTGTGCAAGCACAAGTAAATTGAAGCTCAGCAAAAACTCATGTTTGGACTTATTTGCAGAGGATTTGTTTCCACAGTACTTTCAGCAATGGGATTAGGTTCCTTCTGTTGTGTAGTTAGAGGGAAACTTATAGTGAAAGAACTGGGCTGGGGTCAAAGATTTTGACTTTTGTTTTCCACTCAGCTACTTAGTAGCTGCAAACATAAGTACGGCTTTGACCTCTTTGGGCTTCAATCACTTCATCTGGAAAATAAGAAGGACTATTGCCCTGCCAACTTCAAAAGGTCGCTGGGCGAATTGAATTAGAGGCTGCGAAAGCACTTTGCGAACGGCAAATCAGCACACAAATATGAAGTATTTCTATCTTACCTGCTTCATCCCGCAGCATCATGTTTTCTCCAAGTACCATCAAGATTTGGAGACCTCTAGAGTAAGACCCATGCTGCTATTTCTGCAACTGTAACAATTCTTACTGTCATTCTTTTCTAGAATGCTGAGAGCTATTCAATAAAATTAATTAGTTTCTTTCTCACTGTCCTCACCAGGAAGATGAAGACAAAAATAGAAAAGTTTTTACTCTCCTTTTTAAAATGTAAGAGAAATCAACCTAACCTCACTGCACATCTTTCTCCTTTAAATGCTCAAAATATTGGATTTAGTGGCATCTTCGGTCTTTTAACTCAAGCAACGCTTTTTTAAAGCACCTGTAATATTAGACAGAGAACTCTGCACAGAATATATTTTCCTTTCACCCTTTGGTAGATATTAGTACAGTTCAACAAATTTCCTGTCTCGCCTGGTGGATATCACATTTCTCTAACCCTTGAGGGTAGATGTGGTCACAAGACTTGGTATAGCCAATGAAACATGGCAGAAATAATGCATGTGTTTTCCTGAGGAAAACATTGAATTGACAATGTGAGAGTCTCTGGAGCTTATTCAGCAACCAGAAGATCAAAGCCAGGAATCCTGACAGCACGTAGGGGTCAACTGCCCTGAATGGTCACCCAGGCCCGGAGAGGATTTTACATGAGGGAACCGTTGTTTTCTGTTACTGTTGAGAATTTGGAGTTGTTACCACAACATAGACAATCCCATCATAATGTTGTCATGTTATCCCTCAAGTGTCTTCATTGCTTAAAAATAAATACAGACTCTGTTCAAGGCAAGATATATTTACATGACTTTAAGGGGAAGGTTGTGTCAAAACTGAGGGGAAGGTTGTGTCAAAAAAAAATCTCTACAGAATTTATGTAATGAATAATCTAGAAAAAATGTTTGTGACCAAAGCATCTTTGATGATGATGGAATAGTTTTGATAGATGCATAGTATAATTCTACCTTTTGAAGTTAATAATTCAGGGAACCATGTTTTAAAGAGATTATACTGATAAGGACACTGGGATTTTTGCAACTAGCTTGGCATCAGGCTGTTGGTAAGAGATACAGCCAGGACCTCAACCCACATGTGTTTCCTCCCCATTATCCTTGACCACCTTCCAACGCTACTCTGTAAATATTGGATTATTTCAGTCTGCAAACATTTACTGAGCACTTTCCATGTGTGTATCTCTAATTCTCAGTTCCTTTTCTGTAAAATGGCACAAACAATATTTGACTTTCAAGACTGATGATTAAGTGAGAAAACAGTGTATAGAAAGCACTTGCCATAGTATCTAGCATATGTTGGGAGGTAATGTAGGGTAACAAGGAGACTCCTGGTTTTGAAATCACACATGGACGTGAATCTGTGCTGCACTGTTTGCTAACTGTTTTGTGGAAGACAGGGGATTCCACTGAGCCTTGGGTTCTTCATTTGCAGTTGCAGATAAAGATGTGATTATTATACCTGGTTCATTGATACTTAAGTGAAATGTCTTTCAAGCCCCCATTACAGTGCACAGAGGACAGCAGACATTCAGTGAGTAGTAATTATTAAGATGCAGTAGTTCTAAGCTAAGCAACAAGAATACAAAGATGGATAAATGATCAGTGAACTCATGCAAGACATAGTAGAGGAGGGAAGGAAGGTAGACATACCGTCCATTTATGATAATATAGTAAGTAACACAATAGAAGTGTCTACCATGTATGCTGGTAGGGCTAACCAGGAAGAGATGAATTATTGTGTTAGCATTTTATGTATTATTTAATAAATGGCTACAGCAGTATTCGATTCTGTTGCTTCTCTTACTTGATGTGGGATTGAAAATAACTGAAGAAAGTGTCTTGCTTTTTTCTCAGATTGCCCACTCAGAAACTGGCAGGCCACTGAATGATTCAGTTGCTTATTTAGGAATGAAGCAAAGGTATCTGGCTCTTCTAATTGTGCGGTATTTTGTGGAATTTTCACAAGATAGAGGCTACAGGAAGTTTTGAGTAATAATCTTATGTTTGCACTAAGGTAAAATAATATAACACTTTAACAGTAATAAAAATCTTTATCTATCATGGTTCACCCAAAGTAACATGTGTTTAAGTGGGATAAAATCGAAAAGAATTATTTTAAAATGTTTTAAGAGCAAGGGATTTTTTGTTTTATTTTATTTTTAAGTATTGTGTTTTGTGGTGGTTGTCTTAGTGCAGTGTAGTGAATCTCACTCTGGTGGGAAATGTAGCAAAACAAGAGCATTAAGCACAACCTTTAAGGTAGTACCAGGACAATGTTTTTGATGTGATTCCAATATTTTCCATAGTAGCTTATATAATTTTCTCTTCTAATCATCCATCATCATATCTGTGTTTTCAAGACATAATAATGAAGAACAGTCAGCCAAAACATTTGACTACTTGACAATTCTTGGTAGTTCATGCATCTCCAAAATATAGTAGTTTATTACTGCCAACATTATATATTTAAATGAATGCAGCCCCATATCAAAAAAAAAGGAGGAAAGAAAGAAAAAGAAAATGACCATACTGAGGGGGAAAAAATACACTGCAGACTTCTTCATGAACAACACTTAAAACTGTTAAACACATTAAAATCCCATTTAACAAATAGCAGAACCTAATGAACATTGGGATTGCTCAGTGAATGCTAATGTGGACTATTTCTGGGAAAGAAGATTGAGCAGTGAAGTTTCTCATAGCTCAAAATGGTTATACAGATTCAGGAGAGAAACATCTGTTGTTCAAAAGACAAATGAAATTTGGCAGTTCACTGAAAATATTTTTGTTTTCGTGTCTTTATTTTTTAAACTGTTCCTTAAGATAGTCAGCTACTTACTCTCCTATTTTGAAACTTCCAAAACTCGTGCTTTAAGTTTTGCATATCTATTTTATATTGGAAATCCTGGGACTGTATCTATATGCAGCTGCCCAATTTGCTGTTTAATAAAGTGTGATATCAGAATACATTCAGGTGAATTCTGGTCTCTGGCCTCAGGTCCTAATGCTAACATTTTTCCACTTATTTCTTGTGTCAGATCAAGCAAGTAATTTGTCTTTTTTACTTATCTGATTTTATTCATTTGAAATGTGAACAGTAGGCTTTATCATATCATTTGTCATGGGGTTTGTTAGTCATTGTTTCTAATATAACTACATTCAATTAATCTATTCATTCATTTATGTGTGTATTTAGTTAGTTACTCTTGTTTATATCTATCCATCTGTCTACTCATCCATCTACATCTGCCCATCCTTCCATCCATCCATCCAACAAAAGTGTATTGAGATGGTCATGCTGCATATATAAATGACGTGAGAGGGTTTCTGTTCTCAAGGGGTATTTCATAAGCTTATACCAACCTAAGAAGGTACTATCTTTAGTAACTCTTCCGAACCCTGTTGTGTTAAGAAGACTCGCCGGACCCAGGAATTCTATTCCTAGATATACACCCAAAAGAATTGAGAATAGGTGCTCAAAAAGCATGCATATTCACAGCAGTACCAGTTTTGACAGTCAAAAGGTGCAAACAAAACACATTTTTGTCAAGAGACGAACGGATAAACAAAATATGGTATATACATGCCATGGAATATTACTCGGTCATATAAAGGAATGAAATACGGATACATGCTGCAATGAGGGTGAACCTGAAAAACAGTATGCTAAGTGAGAGTGACTGGATCCCAAGGTTACATACTACATGGTTCCATTCATGAGGTATATCTAGGATGGGTAAATCCATAGTGATTGTCAGTTGACAGGAGCTGGAGAAAAAGGGGATTCGAGAGTGACTGCTTAATGGTTTCAGGATTTTCTTTTGGACTGATGAAAACGTCTTGAAACTAGATAGAGGTGGAAGTTGCACAGCATTTCGAATATACTAAATGGCACAGACTTATACAATTTAATATGGTGATTTTATGTGATGTGAATTTCATCTCAAATAATAGAAAGAAAACAAACGCCTGTGACGCTACATCTTTTCGTGTGCAATGTTTCTTAGTGAAGGGGGAAAAGAAGACCATTTAGTGATGTTCAAATGACACATTTAACCTCGACACTGTAAAACAGTGATTTTTAATGCCTACAGGTCTAGGACCCTCGACTAGGTTTTCCAGTCTGTGACCTTAGAGAAGACAACATTCAAGAAATAGTGTTAGATGAGTTTATCTTCAATTAAAGGCAATTTGTATGCCACCTAGCATCCTCCGGGATGATTTCATCCAACTGCGTATTTTTGGTGATTTCAAGGTTACTTTCCTTCTCTGCTTCTTAATCATATATATACTCATACATATTCCAAAGTACTGCCAAGTGTCTGGGATTAGTAAAGTGGGGGGTAAAAACAATACAATTTAGAAGCTTGTTTCTGATAAGGCTACAACTTGGTTAAAGGTTGTCACTTTTGAAGATACATTTAAATCTTATAATGAGCCCTTTACCTTTGTTCTCTGGTTTGATTACAAAACAGAGTCCCTAATCTGGCAAGCTCTTTGATAAGTGTGAATCACTGATCAATAAAAATCTACCATCACTCCTGAGAAAATAAATTAAAATGCAGGCCCTAGTAAGAGTCAGTTGAAACTTTCTTATAGTTAAAAGATTCATATTATAGGTTATCAAGGTCTATCAATTTTTTAAAGCTATAATTGTTACCGGGAGGCAATAGCAGTCATTTAATATTGTGCTTTTAGAGTTTACCTACAATTTATTTTCACACCTTAAAATCACTTAGGGAGCCAACCACAGTGACTCATGCCTGTAATCCCAGTGACTGAGGTGGGAGGATTACATAAGGCCAGGAGTTCAAGACCAGAGCAACATAGTAAGACCCCATGCTTCCAAAAAATACATGAAAAATTAGCTGGGGATTGTGACATGCACCTGTAGTTCTAGCTATTTGGAAGACTGAGGCAGGAGGATCACTTGAGCCCAGGAGTTTGAGGTTATGGTGAACTATGATCATTACCATTGCACTTCAGCCTGGGTGACAGAGTGAGATCCTGTCTCTAAGAAAAAAAAAATGGAGAATAGGAACAGCACAAATGCTATTTCTTATACTACTCATGAAGTCATTTTTATTTGATTTCAACAGTCAGTGAAAATATGTTAATAAAATATCTAGTATTTAATGATCACCTACTATGTGTGCCTATTGTATCAATAACTTTATACTATTTTTATTTAATCATTTAATCAAGCTTATGACTTATGTACTATTATGTTATCTCCATTGTATAGACTAAAACATTTAGGCCTATAAAGAATCAGTAATTTTTACCTAGGCCACAAGCTTAGCACATACCAGAGGTAGAATATGAATTCTGATCTATTTGACTCCTGAAACTGTGACAATTAAGCTTTGTAAAATTTTCTTTTACTAAACAATAAGAAAAGCCAATAAGACAATAATAACATTTATTTAAATGTTAAATGTATATATTAAAAGGATATATATATAAAGGATATATATATATATATCCTTTTTAAATATGCATTTAACATTTAAATATATATATATATCAGCTTCTTTTTCCATTTTCAATTTGGCCAAGGCAGCTTTTCTCTGAAATAATAGGTTATGCCAAATGACTCTGATAAAGTTACCAGATTGTACAGAAGTACCAGTGAAATGAAGCCCACAGAAACAGAGAACAATGAATTTAACTCAGGTCAAAAACAAACCACAGAGACAGTCCTAATTCAACGGAGCATTTGAGAAAGTTACACTTATACCTACTACCAACATGCAGGGTTAGCTCTGAAGAAAAAAAAAGATTGCTTTCATTTCTTCTTCTTTCTTCAGTTTAAATGCTAAGGTGGATTATTAATATTATCTCCCGCGTTTCTAGTTTAAATGCAAAAATAAATCAAACTGTCATGGGAAATGTTTTCTGTTTTAAAAATTTCCGTAACCATATGATTTTAAACTCTCTCCAAAAAAATGAAAATCAAAACACAGCCGAGACATGAAGAGCATTCTCCTGTCATTTCAGCACTGCACTTGTGGATGTTGGAAATTGTCATGCTTTTAACTGAGCATACTCAGTTTAGTATCACAAATGTCCAGAACTTCAAGTTGTGTCTTCTTCCTCAGCATAGATAAACAATGAATGGGTATACCATTGTTGCTATGCTATTTCTCCAGCTATGTAATACCTAAGAACTCATTTATGTACTTACCGTCTTTTTTCCCCCTCTGCCCCAGGTTGAGCGCTGTTGACCTTGAGTCTGCTGTCTCCTACCCTACTGGTGGAAGCACTGCAGCAGCTGTGGAAGTTTGTCAGTGTCCACCAGGATACACTGGCTCATCTTGTGAGGTAAGGTTGCAAGAATGTATCCTCAGCACACTCTAAGTTCCCTCAGCATTGCTTGCTTTTTTTTTTTTTTTTTGAATATGCATAGCCGCTTTATTCATAAATAGCCCAAAATAGAAAACAACCCAAATGCTCATCAACAGGAGAATGGAAAAAGTAAATTTAGCATGTAACTCTACAAAGGAATATGGCATAGCAATGAAAAAGAACAAACAATGAAACATGCCGAAACAATCATACACTATTAATGTATAATCACGTTAATATATTATACATTCTAAGTTTTAATGAAACTTTCAATAAGCTGTTCTAATAAGAGTTTTTCTATCAGTAATTGCACAAAGTGTATTACTCGAAGAAGAAACATGAATGTCTACCAAAAGCCATGGCTTTCAAACAGAATATTAGCTGCTTAATGTCATCTTGAAATTGTGTTTCTTTTTGAGATATTTTGCCTCACTTTTTCATAAGTGTTTTTCCCCTGTTGAATCAATGCATGTTGAATAACAGCAGAGTAATATTTTAAATTATTTTTCTTATTTTCGTTTTAGTAATTATCTAGAACTCAGCACTATATTTTTACTTTTCTCCCATTTTTGAATCCTGAATATCACACTTTTCCCCTACTTCATTTCCAAGAATACAAGCAAATTACAATCATCTGAAGCATGCCATCTTTAGAATGTCAAGAACGTAATATGTGGGGGGAAAATACCTTGATACAGAAAATTTTCCACAGGTTTTTTAATTTGTTCAGCACCTAATGTTTGAGATATCTATTGTTGTTTCAGTATCTTAGATATATAATAAGATTAATGCTTCTTACTCAATTCCAGTGTGTCATCTTAAAGAAACAATTATTTGCTTCTATATATTTTCTTTTAGGCCATGTGAAAATTGATTTTACTGGAAACCTGGTCAAAAAAGTGTAAACACCATTTCCCTGATAGAGGGCATGGTTTGCAGATAAATAGGAGCTTAATTTTTTGAAATGGTGCCTTTAAGGAACCATTTGAGTGTACCAAGATGTTCCACTTCAAAACACTACCCCATTAAACCATTTATAGAAATACTCTAGGCATTGCTTTGTCAGTTCCTTTGTACTTTAATATAAAGCATGCGTCCAGAGATACACAGGGAAAAGAGTCATATTTGTAAAAGATGTGTTTTCTTTAATGGGCTTAGATTCACCTTTCTAGAAATAGATCTAAATGTAATTTATTGAAGCATTTGCTTTTCCAAAATTCATGCAGAGAAGAGAAAAATAATCATGGCTATAAATTAGCTATGCCAACCCAAATTTGATTTTACATATAAAACACATGCTGTATTTGATGAACCATATTCTTATATTAAAAACCTCCGAGTTTTGATTCCAACCAGATAACTCTCTTTGAACCTTTAAGTTCCTCTTTCAATTGGAATAATAAATACCTTGATTCTATTCTAGCTTTGATGCTTGTTTCCACATTAGTTATTTTCAGTCTCTTGCATTACCATTTATCCAAGTTCTAAATACTCATTGAATATACAATTATCTGAATTGTAGAATTGTTTAATTATCTGTGCCTTTTGTCTCTTTCTTCTCTTCTTCAAATTTTTAAAATAAATTCTGTATATATTTGATAAATTCTATAAATTTATCTATATAAATTATCAATAAGTATATACAGCATAGTCCCTGTCATTAAGGACTAACTATCTATTTAGGGTGAAAGAACAAATACTAAAGAAAAATTGGATCCCAGTACTATGTAATTAAGGGACTAGTGCAGGTTGCAAAACATACGTGCGATAATCACGCAAAGGAATGAACCATTCCGGTGGAAGAGGGTGTCTTGTAAAGTATCCTGGAATGGAGACATCTGAAATTGGATACTAAACGATGGTGGCATGTTAGGAAGAGAGAAGCATGCGAGTGTGAAAAAGAGAACAAAGAAACAGAGAAAGGTTAATAAAAGCTTCCTCTATATCTCACACAATAGTTGTTTGAAAAATAAAGTTATTTGAAATCCATAAAAGTATTTAATGAAATTAGAAGACAATAAACTCTGGAACTTTGAAGTTTCTGACTTCATTTCTTCTAGTCTGTAACATGTCCTTCTTTTCTTTGTCAAAATTCTGTATCCCTCCCTAGACACACTATTTTCCAGTCCTGTACTTTTCCGATTTCATTTGCTGTTTTATTGAGCTTAGTTCATATGGACAGTCATTCTAGCCTTGTTGTCAGCAATATCCTGAGATCCCTTAAAAGCTGGGTAAGCTCCAAAGACCATTAGTGTCTTAATTCTAGCTCACTGAGAACCTCTAGCCAAAAACAGACCAAATGATTTCATTATAGACATTCTCTTTTACTTCATGTGAGTCCACAGTGTTGATTCAGAATCTTTTTTCTGCTAGATTTCTTATAAAGTGCTCCACGGTTAATCTTTCAAATATATTTTTTACTTTCATAGTGCGATCATCTTTCATGTCACTTGATAGGAGAGACGGGATTACTATAGATTGTTAGATAGATAGATAGATAGATAGATAGATAGATAGATAGATAGATAGATAGATAATAAAGAAATTTTAAAAAGAGTTTTAGAACAAATCTCAATTTCTTCTTCTAAGTGATGGAGATAATACTAACCTTCTCACTTGGACTTTCATTTAGCTAAAAAGTATCTGGGGAGTCACATTTTGAGGTAAACAAGACTCTAGACCTGGAGGATAATGTAAGGAACACCCAGATACGGTCCCTGTCCTGAAGGACGTTGCACTTAGAGGTAGGATAGATAATATGCCAGAAAGAAAATTTAAATAAATGTGACAAATGGCATGAAGAAAATAAACAGGGTGAAAGAAACAAAGTACTTTGGCAGAGGTGCTGCGGGTGGTGTCCAAAGACCAGAGAGCTTGCTTTGTAATTGTTCGTCAGGGAAAGCTTCCTGAGGTGTGACATCTACACTGCAGGCGGAAGAACGGGAAGGTCAGCAACGTAAAAATAGCTGATAAGAAGGCAGCACAGAGCTTGGAGCCAGCGAGGGCCTGAAGGCAGGTATGCCGGGAGCTTTGGACACAAGAGGAACAGTGGTACAGGATGTGATTGCAGGAGCCAGGTCATTCAGAGCTTTGCATGCATGATAAGAGCTGAGGATTTTATTCTAAGTGTCATGAAACATCATCAGGAGACTTTGAGCAGGGTAGTGCTATGATCTGAGTTATAATTTTTTAAAAATTCATTATGACTACAGTAGGAAGAACATGTCCTAGGAGGGCACACATGGCAGAAAGAAGGGTTAATGCATGATTGTAGTAGAACATAGCAGTGATCATGGTTTGTTTTAGGACAATGACAAGGGATATATATAAAGACATGAGCATATTCTACATATATATTGGTAGTAGAATCAGTAGGACTTACCGATTCAAGACTGCATACCAGGAGAGAGATGAAGGGAATAAAAGACTTTAAGAATGAGTCATAGATCATCAGCTTGAACAATTGTGGTGTCGTTTACTGAGCCAGGGAAGACAGGAGGAGGAAGAGCTGGGGGAAGTGGGGATGGGATCAACAGTACAGTTTAGAAATTTCAAGTTTAAAAAACCTGTGAAGTGTAGATGCCAAGGTAGTTAGAATATGCAAGTCTTCGACCCAGCATCTCCGTCTAGTCTAGAGATGCAATTTTAGAAGGCATCCTAAAATATGAGACTAAGTTACCCAGAACAGAGGGTAATACAAAAGGAAAAAATATCCCACCAAGTGCAACCCCTGAGGAGATCCTGAGAATGAGAAGCAAGGTCGAAGCAGATGAAACAGCAAAAAGATAGGGTGAGCCGGGCTCGGTGGCTCAGCCTGTAATCCCACGCTTTGGGAGGCTGAGGTGAGTGGATTGCCTGAGCCCGCGGGTTCGAGACCCACCTGGGCAACTGGCAAGACCTCATCTCTACAATAAATCAAAAATCAACCGGGCGTGGTAGCGCATGCCTGTAGTTCCAGCTACTTGGAAGGCTGAGGTGGAAGGATCGCCAGAGCCCAGCAGGTCGAGGCTGCAGTAGCTGGGAGCGGCCACTGCACTCCAGTCTGGGCGACAGAGTGAGACTCCGACTCAAAAAAAATGATAGGGTGGATGTTTGGGAGTGTGATGTTATGAAAGTCTAGAGAAGAAGACATTGGAGGGGGGAAGGAGTCAACTGGGCCAAAGACTGATGAAAGGTCAGATAAAACGCAATTGTAGAACTCATCACTGGGTTCAGCTACCTTTAATTAGTGACAAGCACAAGAGCAGTTTTCATTGAGGGGTGGTGGCTCGAAAGGGATTCGGATGAGAAGAGAATGAAGTGTGGAAGGGAGAAGAGGAAGAGAAGACTTTTTACAGTTGTTTTACTGAAAAGAAAAACAGTCAGGTGGCCGGAAAAGTTTGATGGTAAAAGAGTAATGTTTTCACTTGTGTTATTTCTGCTGGTTAATTTTTGATAGAGAGACTAGTTTGTGTTTTTGAGCTGATGGTAAAGGATCCAACTGAAAAAGGTAGTTACACTGATGCAGCAGAGAGCTGGAATATGGAGAAGACAAGAGATGCTGGAATCCAGATTATAAGTGGAATGATATTCTCTCAAGGAAGGAAGGAACCTGCATGCCCCACTTCTATTGTTCTGGAAGGGGTTATGGCAACAATGTGTGGAGATACATGCTTATTCCTATGGACTTGGTAATAAGAAAAATATCATTGGCTAAGAGAGAGATGGAAGGAGTTGAGAAGTTTGAAGTAAGAAGATGTGGTATGAGCATTACATTTGCAGAGTATTAAAGCAAAAAAGTTTACTAAGGACAATTCCATGAATATCTATTCTGAAAACTGTAAATTAATTCTCTCTCTATTCTCACCATCCTTAATTTTTACACCTTTCTGGATATATAGCCTTGACAATTTTAAAAAATATATATATTACACAAGGAAATCACTTCTATAGTGAATCTAGAAAAGCAAAAATGTTAGAGGGGAGAAATTACTGGAAAGATAAAAATGGACACCTTCTTCTTTGTACTGTTCAAATTAAAGAGAAAGTTGATTCTATTTTCTTTTTTAGACATGAAGTATCAACGCATCACTTTTCTACGTGTTTGTTATTGATGTTCAAATTTAAGAGTCTTCATATCCTGAGGCAGAAGGAACATTTCAAACAATATACAACACAATTCTCTATACTTTATTACTTCAGTGGTTTCTTTTTTGTTTCAATTTTCAACTGGAAAAAAAAGACCATTTCATGATACATGGTGTTGCATTTAACCATCCAGAAATATAGTAAATAATCCACAAAATGCAGTTATATTTGAGGGGGAATCATGA
This sequence comes from Carlito syrichta, assembly GCF_000164805.1. Lineage (NCBI taxonomy): Eukaryota > Metazoa > Chordata > Mammalia > Primates > Tarsiidae > Carlito > Carlito syrichta. Next base: position 243,104 of record NW_007252191.1, on the reverse strand, counting down.
GCTCTGGGAGGGCAGAAATCTTTGTTTTGCACTTGTTTTGCATCTCATCCACTTTGGAGGAATCCCCACAGAAGAAAAACTTAATTAAGGTTGACAGGAAATTTAGAGCAGGTGCTGACACACAGGTAATCTGAGACCCAAATATCCTGTTTTAGTCAGAATTCTGTTTTTATATAATAGCGTATCACATTTTTTAAAAAGGAGTGATGAATATACGCAAAGTTATAATAATGCCATAAAACAAACTATCAGGAAAATATATGGTGAATAAATCAAAAACTATTTTGTATAAATTTGAGAAAGCATAATAGGATGGCGGAAATTGAGAATGAAATACATGAATCATGTGTGTGGAAGTCAGCTGTGTGTGTGATCAAATATAAGAGTGGAGTGCCACGTGTCTTTCAAATGATATCAAAGATTTTCTGAAGGTGAAGGTGTTCAGAGCTATTAGTAGGTGTAAAAGGGAACACATTTCAGAGAATCAAACTTGCTTGGGTTAACATTGGGTACTCTCTTAGGCTAAGATGCTCTCAAGAGTTCTGTTACACCAGTTACTTTTTTTTCCAGTACTTTTTCTTCTATTTTCCTGTCTGTGCTTTTCACTTTGATACTGTCACATTTCTGTTCTTTATATCTCTGCTTTATTTTACCATTTCAGAAGAGACACCAAGCTAATGCTCCTTCTAATCCCATACCTGCCAATAACACTAAGGTCAGTACGAAGCTCCAATGTCAGGAGGAGTAGCTCTGTAGCAATGTTTCAATAATGGCAATGCTTTGACAAGCACATTTGACGAGTTTCCTATCTAAGTTATTTTCAATGATCAAAAGCCAAGCAAAACCAAAATAACCTTTTTTTCAATCCCCAAGACTGACTGAAGCCTTATCTTTCTTTCAGTCTTGTTGGCCAAAGCACAGGCGAGTTAATGGGACTATTTTCGGTGGCATCTGTGAACCGTGTCAGTGCTTTGGTCATGCAGAATCCTGTGATGACATCACCGGAGAATGCCTGGTAAGTACTCTCTTTTGGGGACACTGATTGACAAGACTGAAATCAGATCAACACATCCTACAATTCTCATAAGTTGATACTTATGAGACACTTGAGTCAAGAAGTAATTTGACAAAGATCTTTATATTGAGGTGAATCGAAAGCTGAGAATGTTCTTCAATATGTCATCTCCCTAGTGAATATTAGGAAGTGTTTACTTATATTTGTCTAAGAGTTTAATTAGGATAAAATATATATTTATAAAGCATAACTAATGATGGGACCTATATCTACCATGAATATATATATTGCTTTACTCCTTTTCATAAACCTACCAAAAGTAGAGTGTATTTATTTTATTTTATTTTGTATTTTAAAGAAGTAGAGTGTATTTTTGTGAAATAAAATAACTTTCCCCATAATATAAAAAATGCAAAATAAAAACTTTGTGATTACATAATTAAAGTTTTTTTACAGTTAAAATGAGGGCACACTGCATGCTATTTTTTTATTTTCAGAATTTAACTACATACAAAGTGTCATATGTAGATTAAAAAATAATGACTATAAGTAACACATATTCACCAGAGCTGTTTCTCCTTCTGCAATTAAGTCTATACTTTTACCCAGAAGGTAAGCTCTCCGAAGTGCAAAGCACTCTACATCCTGCTGCAAAGTCTTTGGATTGGAGAATTACGCTGAATAGACTATTCTGATTAACTCAAGGGTACATTAGTTCTGTATTGTCTGACATGGTATGAAGCTTGAAACAACACTTCTCATTTCATTAGTATTGCAGAAACACTATTTGGAATGGTGCCAATTTAGGAGGATATCATACTCTCAATTCCCTGCAGAATTTAAGGATGACTCTGTTATCTGTAATTCTTAATGGTCTCTCTTTCTATGGTTCATTCCCCCACCCCTTTCTTGTCTTCTTAAAAGCTTCTGGGAAAAATCCAAAATGAAAACTCAGAGCTTTTGTTTCAACGTAATTTGGCATTTAGGTTTATTGATGCTCTTTCTGCTTTCTCTGTATAAGATTTGTTTAATTGCGTTGCTGTATAAAGCAAGAGAAACTTAATTTGTGGATCAGTAGATTTTCAAATGGCATTTTTATGAATAGAAAGACTAAGTGATTTTCATTTTAATTATACCATAAGTCTTTTAAAATGTACTTTGGGAAAAATATTGAGTTACCTTTAAACACACAAGTTACATGCAATAGGAAATATTATTCAGTCCCAAATTGACACGGAGTTGTTGTATTATCCTAAGAAGACAAAAATAAGTATATCATGGTACCAAACTCATAATGATCCCTATAGTAATAATTCATGTTGAATTTTTTAGGATGAAATCAAATACAATTTTCATACTGAATTTATTAGGATAAAATCAAATTGGTCCATTTGGCAATGTGATAGTGTTAAGAATGGAAGCCATTGTTTTAAGGATAACAGAATTGCACTCGGCATAATTTTGGGAGAAAGGAGGGAGAGAGCAGTGAAGCCCTTCTAATGAAACCTACTTTACTGATTTTGTTTTGTGGACAGGAAGATAGGAGGTCTTCTTCAAATAACAGAGAGATCTTGAGGAAATGGACATCTTGATAACAAAGAATCTGGTGTTCAAGAGTTTTTCACTGTAGTCAGTAAATAGGTGATCATGCAGGATATATTGACTTTCAGGTTTCCTTTCTCTAAAATAGTATTGATAACTAAAATAGTATTGTTGATATCCCATTTTGAGTATTTTGGTTCTGATAGAATCCACAAATAAGAAAACAATTAAATGTTACACATCAAGGGCATTCTTACTGTTCAGTTGACTCTGCATTTTAGCTTTTTAGTATTCTTGGGTATTTTTCCCCCAGCATTAAACAGATGATTTATGAAATGTATGAATAAATAGTTTTTGACTTAGTTTGGCTTTGAAATCTGATTATAAATTAACTGAAATATATTTTTGACACCAGAACCAAATTTAAACCTCTACTATAGTGTGAGTCTATTTTAAAAAGGCATTTTAACTCAAAGTACGTTTGGAATGAACCAGGAAACATTCAAAGTCACACGAGAAAGTGGCATGCTTACTTTTCTCACACGAGAAAGTGGCATGCTTTTCGTTGTTGAAATAGGATGTGAACAAACATTTGGAAAGCACTTTTGCAACGGTACACCTGTAAAAGTAACCACCCCATCTGAGTGGAACTTTCATCTTTTTCAGTTTTCATTTCCATTATATTGGTTGTCTGATGCTGTTTTATAGTTTCAATTACAAAAATACTTGTTTCAAGATTTTTTATTTTCTATTAATGAAATGACATTAAGAAATATAAGAAACTTCTGTGTGTTATTTCTCTTTTAAATTAGTAGTTAAAGAAAAGCAGAGTCTCTGAAATATGCAAGATTTTCAGTTGAGTCCTAGAAATGATATTTTCAACCTGCTTATGGCATAATTAGTTTTATGATCCAGTTTTTAAAACCCCTAAGTCTTTGAAGACATCATTTTAATTGTGTCAATAGGATAACGTGCAGAGTTTTTCAAAAAAACAAACGATTCTTTAGTAATAGCTTAGTTTAGCTCAACTTGAAAACTGAAAGGAAATACTACAAAGATCAAATCAAAGGAGAGGAGAAAAGTCTTCTTTCAAATTGATACACAATTTGCACATTATATGCCACTATGCTGTGTTATTTAAACAACCGTTAATAGTAAAGTTAACCTTTATGCTATCTTTTACAAAATTTTGCTAAATAAATTTGAGAAAGACTCTAAAGCAACTTAAAGCAAAACCTATTTTTAGATGTCACCAGTTACTACAGAAATACGAATTCACTTGTAGCTAATGAAACTGGCAATGGGTTTCACAGCTTGAAACTTTATAAATCATCTATTTTAACTCTTTTATTCTATAGAAGGTAAATGGAGATTCCGAGAGTTAAATGACTGGATTATAATTTAGGGAGCTTCCACTCAATAAAGAAATCTGCAAACTGCTTCCCTCACAAGGAATTTTAAAATGCTGTATTCAAATATGTATATTTATTTACTTGTGTTTGTTTTCTTGCTTAATTCATTCACCAAATGTTATTGAAGTTTAACTTATTTCAAAATATGTTGAAATAAATAATAATTCAGAACTTTCATTAACTTAGTCTAACCATTTCAATGGTCATTTAGATGAATACTTTTTTATTCTATGTTTAAGTTTAAGAGATATTTTAGCTATTTTCTTTAAAAATTTGGTTACTGACCCGCCTGGGCAACTTGGCAAGACCTCATCTCTATGATAAATCAAAAACTAGCCGGGTGTGGTAGTGCACGCCTGTAGTTCCAGCTACTTGGAAGGCTGAGGCGGCAGGATCGCCGGAGCCCAGCAGGTCGAGGCTGCGGTGGCCGGGAGCGGCCACTGCACTCCAGTCTGGGCGACAGAGTGAGACTCCAACTCAAAAAAAAAAAAAACAAATTTGGTTACTTATCATAAAAATAGATAGTACATATTCCTGAGCTCTGATGAACTTTTTTTAACATGGGAAAAAAGTATCATTGTATATGCGTATTAAATTTAAAATGTATATCAGTAATATTGAATCCATACTGTATTATTTTTAATAGAAATTAGATATACATTATTATAGGTTTGAAGATTGAAGCCATGTCTACATGGTAGCCAAAACATCATAAAAATGTATCAAACTGTGCCATTTGAAGCTTTAGAAACAATTCCACTTGATTAATTGAATTTTTCACCTTTATACCAATCTTGATGAGTTTTAAGAACACAGCCTGAGTTGAGGAATATACTTTAATTAATTTGAAGAAATCAAGACAGAAATTATGATAATTAAAAAAAATTTAAACAATATGGGCTCAAAAATCACTAACTGGCAGAAAAATGCAGCTTCAGTTTTCCTTTTAAAATGTCTGAGGGGAACTGTTATATGCCTTGTGGGTTCATTATACCACAATATGTTTAAATTTTTTTCCATTTTCTCAGTGTTTAATTATGAGTCAAGCAAGTTCCTCACAGACGTAACACAGTAGTGCATTGTCCAAACCATCAGAGTCAACTAAGGTCAAATTAATGTCTGAGCTAAGAAAGCATGGTCCCAGAGGATTCATATGATTAGCCACAGCTCTCATTAAATCAGCAGTTTCAGGCTGGATAATTGATTTTCACTTAGCCTCGGCTACAGTTTCCATTAAACATATGTTATTAAGGCTCTATGACAAAACACACACACATGCAATCACATGTAGTTCCTTAAGAAAAAATTAAAAGCTAAAGTAATGATTTATGTAATGAAAAAAATTATAACGAATTTCAGTTATCTTTTTGTAAGTATGAATATACTGAAACTAGCATGTAGTTTATAAGCTAGAAATTAAATTAACTTTTAATGCTATCTTCCAGCTGTAAAATTGACCGTTTAATGTGGAAAAATGTTCCTTCCTGGTGGGGAACATACTAATGATTTTGTAGACCTGTTTTTTGGCAACTGTCGATGCTTGAGACCAAAACAATAAATTCGGACGTGCATTTTTCCCCAGAACTGTAAGGATCACACAGGTGGCCCATATTGCGATAGATGTCTTCCTGGTTTCTATGGCGATCCTACTGAAGGGACCTCAGATGACTGTCGGCCCTGCGCCTGTCCTCTCAATATCCCATCCAATAAGTGAGTAACAAACTCACCCCATTGATGAGTTCAGAGTCCAGATCTGCAAGTGCACTTTTGATACTGAATGTAGTAAACACAGGCAGAAATTTGGGGGATTGGGGGGAGACAGTGTGAATTTTTCTAAATATAAAATATTTCAAGTTATGACTATTTCTAATAATGTTTACTGTTTTAGCTCTGGTTTTGGTGATTTAATATTTAAGAGTAGAACTCAAATAGAATTCTTAAACCAACTCTCCAAAAAACTGTTTTATACAAGTGCATACTATGTGCTTCTCATCACACACATACACCCAGGCAAACATACATCTTCATACTTTAATAACAGGACCAGTAAAATAAATGCAGCTCTTTTGGGTCCTAGTTTCGCATTGATTTGTGAATCTTGGGCAAATCACAAACCTCTCAAAATGGTAAAATGAAGCCTTGATCTAACTGATTTTAAGCATTCATCCTATCCCTTCATTTTATATGTGTGTGTGTATATATATATATATATATATATGCTTATATTATGTGTATATCTTATTAAAATTGTTAAATGGTATGCATTATGTTATAAATTATGAGTATTAACCTATGCCTGATAATTGCCATCTTATTTTACATAAACTATATCTTTTAAAAGTTTAATGTAAACTTCATACTACGTTTTAGTCATTCAGCTTTTTTTCTTTTTCGTTTCTAGTTGTTCACCTAGAACAACAATCTCCTAGAGAAGTGTTAAAAAACAACAACAAAAAAACCCCACTTTGCCTCTTTTCCTTTCCTTTTAGGGGAATGCTCTATTCAGCTGTTCAAATTCACATTCCCTCAGGGCAGCTATCACTAGGTAAATAGCTGAGCAAGACCCAAAACCAAATGTGTTCTATTTTGTTTTTATTTTTTATTTACTTGTTTATTTATTTTTAATTTTTAATAGAAAGATGTGGGATACAATTCAGGGTTAGGTATACAATCATTGGTCATGCAGGTAAGGTACCCCTGTTAATGAGGTTCTATTTTGTTTTTAAATGGGGCATAAGGATATTGAACAAAAATAAACAATTTTTACTAGTAAACAATTGTTAAAAACTATACTTTTATTTTCTTAAGCATATTTTTATTTTAAAATTGTGGGGTACAGTTAAGGGTTAGGTATACAAATATGCATCATTTAGGCACCCTTGTTGATAAGGCGTGTCTCCCCATCCCCAGACAGGGGAGACAGATATTGACTACCGTTAATCCCACCTCCTTTCCCCTCCCCACCCCCCATAGTTTCCCACTACTGTCAATCCTTTAAAAACTATGCTTTTAAATGAAAAGAACATCTTTGTTGGAGAACCTTCTTAAAGGTAAGCTTAGTGCTTAATAAACTTTATATTATGCACTTTCCAGCTATTTCTAAGCACTGTGATAACGCTTGCAGAGCAGAAATGTTCAATGATTTTGAGGTGAAATCTGTCAGCTAACAGTCTTTTAATGTGAAGGTATGATCAAGTAGGTCATGCTCCAAGTTCTTACCCAGGACGCTCTTAATTAAAATGGTCTTTTGTTAGATTCAATGAATTCTACAAACTAAAGAATCTGAGAATAATTCTGACAGTAAATGCTTCTTACTGGTTGACCCACACGAAATACTTATCCTTCCAACAACCCTCTTCCTTCAGAATTTTTCACCTTACTCATTGTTTGTAAAAGAATAGAAATAACTAATATTTTTGAAAGCAGACTCTTATGTTCTAGGCATAGGGTCAAGCACTATATTTGGCATGATCTTACCTTCAAATACAACTCAATAAGATAGCTATTATTTATCCTTATTTTATAGATTAGGAAATGAAGGCTCTGGGTAGGAAAATTGCATTATTTTGCCAATTCTGGAGCCAAAATTCCTTGTTTTAAATTAAGTAGAGTGATGATCTATTTAATTTATAAATCCTAGAAGTTTTAAGGTTAGAGTTATAAAGTCTTTGAAATATAAAAACAACTTAGACAAGGTTACTTAAACAGTTTAAGTAACTTTGGTCAAGTTACTTAAACTCTTTGTGCCTCAGTTCTGTCATCATTGGCTGTGGTAACAGGATCCTCTTATAGGGTAGATAAGGAAATACCATACTTAAAATATATAAAGCACTTAAAACAGTGATTAGATATTCTGAGCCCGATATCAGAGATGACTCTTATTAAAAAGCTTGCTCAGAGACATAAGGCATTCAGAGTCAGGAGTTTAACTTTTTTTTTTTTTTGAGTAAATACATTTACTGATACCCATCTTATATATAGTTCAATGAAATGATCTATAAATATAAAAACATTCTGCTTTTGTATATCACCATGGTCCATGTAAATACTCAACAGTCAGAATCATCTGCAGGAAGCACTCCAAGTCACACTGTTAGGTTATAGACCTGAATATGCATACTGCATTAAACAATGGCACTTATGTACTCAAGTGGTCCAGTGACTGTGGAATAGATGACTATTGGGCATGTGGAATAAAAATAATGTGTAAGTTTAAATTAGTGGAAAGGGTATCAACCACCAACAAAAAGCAACAATTACTCATTAATATCCTAGCCAAAGAAAGTACCGCAGTTGACACTTGGTGTCAGAATACTAGAGACAAAGTAAGTAAAACAGTGCACGTTGCGGCACCATGTGCTCTTTCCAACTCCCAGGGGACAGTCCAACATGCCATAGGCCACTCACGGTCAACAAACCGCAATAAAGAACCTAGACAGTGTAGAATAAAAGGTATGTAAATGTTGATATCAAGATTAAAGAAAGTGAGCTATTTCAGTGACATAATGAGTTTCCCTCCTAGAAGGGCACTCTGGGAAAAGCAAGCTTTTTACATTCCCTTTGTTACACTGAGCATGATCATTTCTCTAATGCAGGAGAAAGAACCCAGACATTTGGTACCCAAAACATAGGTGCAAACATTTTTCTTCTGTTTCAAAGTTCTTTTCTGAACACATCCCAAGGGTACTAACACAGCCACTGTTGAGCCTTGCTCTCCACCTGATGCAGCATAAAATTTTCTCTTATTTCTTCAATAACAAATACAGGAATGTCTTTTGCTGTAGTCAGACTGTGTGTCTCTGAGTTAACAAGCAAATGCATTTCAAAGGTCTTAGATGTGCAATGTCCAAAATCGAAATCTGAGAGGCAGTGTTAGAACGTAAGCAAGGCAAGATATTTAGAGACTACTCAAATGAAATCCTACGTGAAGCATATAAAAATTCACTTTTTCTGTGATTTTCAACTGGAATTGACAGCAAAATTCCCTAGTAAGGATGGGTAATTGGTGTTATCTCCAAGTCCAAAACATCCCAACTACTTAAAGTAGGACCCAAAAGAGGAGAAAGAAACACTTGAGTTCTGTGGTCTCTAGATTTTTGTTTTGTTTTGCCATTTTTCAAAAAAGAAATTGTCGTCTCGGTTGTACACCGCTGGTTGAAGGGGCTTTCATCCAAATGAGAAACTCTACCCCTTGTCTCCTGTGGGACAGGCACCAGATTCCCACAAGCAGCAGCTCCCATGTCCTGTAGCATGTGGCACCTGACCCTGGAGTGAACAGTAAGCTGGCACAGAGCCCTGACACTAGGATTCAGACTAGATGGCGTTTCTCAGCATGCCATTATGTGTCAAGACTTTCAGGCTGGGGGCACTGGTCTGATGACCACAGCTCCTGTGAGAGGTCACACCCACCTCAAAACCCTTTAAAGTTCACGTGTTTTTCAGTCCTCTACAGTCTAAATTGAGGACTATAAAAAGATATATTTAATTTTATGTGATAGCCTAAAAGTAGTTCATTAATCCACCAGTTAATATAAGTTCTCCAGCAAGGCCTTGAGAAAGTTAAGTATTGGTTTAATTTATATTAGCAGTCAGAACATTTCCAAAGCTTAGAACATGAGCCTGGATGGTCACAAAACAGAAAAAATTCTTTGCCAACCAAGAGGTTCAGAGAAAAGGAAAAAGACAAGAGGGAAATTTGCTAGAAAATAATAAAATAGATAAATAAATAAATGAGTTCTACTTAGTCCTGTGATGGTCTCTGGTGTACACGTGAAGGTTTGGATAAAACAATCTACCACCTACTCATTCGCTGTGACCGAATGGTGTCCTCCAAACCATTCACACAGACATGAACCTCATCGTTCAACACTAACTTTCACTGAGGAAAGCAGAGGGATGGCATCTCCTTCTCAGCTGATGTCATGGGTGTTATTAGCACAGCCATCAATCCGGCAGAGCTGGCCACCCATTGTACCATGTGAACCCTAGCTGAATACATTTTTAGAATTATATAATTGATTGAATATATAGACCTTATGAATTTATCCTCAAGTCTGACCAGCATTACTATAAATGCAGAGAAGCCATTAGGGAGAGAATTTTGCTTGGGTAATTATAGGCATTCGTGACCTGTCCTTGTCTCTATATTTACTGTGCTTCCACTTTGATAATGGATTGTAATTGTGTTGTTTCTGAAAGAGAAAGAAAGACAGCAAGCATTAAAACACCATCTATCAGAGCCAAAGGGATCAGGATATCAGTGTTCAATGATGGTATTCCCTAAAATATATGTATTACACGTTGGTATAATTATGTTGGTCCTGATTTTTGAAAATATAGACAGCACAATATGAACGATACCAATAACACCAAGTATTTAAAGATTCTTCAGTTTCAAGGTGCTTTCACTTAGAGTAAATAACTATTAAATTATAAATAATAGTTTTATTTTTAGTAGCAAAATTTGAAATAGAGTAGGAGGCTATTTTAAATTTCAGCTTTAAGTGTGGCATTTTTATAAGTAGAAAGAGAGAAGAATGATAATCTGCTTAGTTTATAAACCTAAAAGTTTTAAGGTTAGGGTTAAAAAGTCTTTGAAATATAAAAACACCTTAGAAAAATTATCGTAGATTAACAGTACAGCTGTGATAGGAAAAACCCATTTTCATCTAATAACCTGATTTTTTAAAAAGATTACTAAACAGTGAAATACTTAATGATCTAGATAAACTACCATTTTTTAAAGTTGTTTTTAAAAAAACTTTTTAAAGTTTTTTTAAAAAAAATTTACTATTATCATCTGATTTAGAAACTTTGAAGTATAAATTGAGTATTTGCATATAATTCAGATGATGAGATTTGAATTTTCACAGGTTATTCAGGGGAAAAAAAAGCTAAAGGTTGCTGCAACCTTCATGTGAAGTGTAAAACTTAGTGATAGTTTTACCTTGGTGATTTATCTATTTAATCCCTGGTCATAAATCTTATGGATCACAAGCATTTTGGCTCCAAATTTCTTAGATAATATTGCCAAATAAATCAAATGTGTAGGAAGATAGAGATAGATTGGTATAATTATTATGATGTATGAATACTGACAAGCATATAATATTTAAATTATACATATATATCAACTTTATCAACTATTTACAGTGGCCACTGTTTGCTTGGCCTTCTCATTTTGGTGATGTATATATTCTAGCTGTAGATTGTAACTAGATGACAAAATTTATCCCTAGAGAAGCAAACAAAAATGTAAATATTTCAAATGTTTTATTAATTCCTGGCATCACGTAGCTTATAGGTTAAATAAATTATGAGACACTTGAATATCTGCCCTTGGATATTTTGGGGGATGTATTTGAGTATATAATATTTTTGAAATCATTATGAATTTTCACTACTTATATAATAAAGTCAAAGATATTCTTGTTACAAGGCTGGATAGATGGCAACCCTCAATAAGATCTATCACTAATATCATTGCAATATCATTACTACTGCTTATGTGCATCAGTGATTCTAAAATTTAAATTTTTGAGAGAACACAACATTTCTAGAGATGACTTTTGGGCTCACTCAAGAGGCCATATTGAAGTGTCCTGGTTAAAATTAGTACTTATGCTGGAAATGTATATTCCAAGACAAGAGGTAAATTTAAGGAAACATTCAATTCATCCACATTATTTAGAAGTTTGAGAATGCTTCATCTATCGTAGAGCCCTTCCCTGCACGTTATTTTATGCCACGTGGCTGACAATGACAGGTCTTACTAGGTTTGTATGCCAGAGGAGAAAACTAAACTTCAGAAAAATTAAGTGCCCAGATTGTGATTATGTCACTCGCTCATGGAAGAACCAATATTTGAACCCATATATTTTGACTCTCCTCTCTGTGCTTCTTCGAGTGGGGTTATAGAAATAGAAACAATTACAGAAACATTGAAGAGAATCAAAAAAAAATCAATAGAATTTAATGTCAGACAAAATGAGCGTTCATTGTGAAAACCAGGGTTTGTTCACTGTTTGGCAAGTTATATTAACAGTGATGCCAATGTAAGGGACTAGAGCAAGATGGGAATGTGCAGATTTAACTATTTAACCATTAACTAAATAGCTTGAACACATCAATATATCACAATTTGTTTAAAAATCTCTTTAAAAAATTTGCCAAAGTTTTCTAAAATATTACTAAATTGTAGCTCTAATTTCTGATGGTACTGTGTTTTCATACTGATAAAGGGTTTGCCAGATATCCTATTATTCCATTTTGTGGAATGGAAACAGATCTAGAGAAACATAGCATCCAAAGACACACTGAGAAAATAAATCAAGTCTAATTATAAAATCCAATTGTCTAGATTTAATCAGATGTCATGGTACTTAAAGGTAATTAAAGAAATAAGTATTTGCTTAAGATTCTCCTGAGAGTAGCAGAGATCAGTAAACTGAAGAAGAAAAATCTTAGGGAGAAACTTCAAAAATTCATGTGGCCCAAGCCAAAATCATGAAGCAAATGAGTTTTTTCTTCCTCCTCTTCTTCCTCTCAGCTCTCTGCCCTTTTCAGCAATACCTGGACATGGTCTTTACCTCACTCCTAGCTTCCTCACTCACACTTTGCAGCAACTCATCCCTTTTTGGTTTATCTTTCCCTACCCTCGTGTTCAAGGCAACAATTAGTTGAGAAAGTGTCCTGATTCCCTGTTGAATATGCAAATGCAGTAAGTCCCCTACATATGAGCAAGTTCTGTTCCAAGAGTGGGTTCAGAAGTCCAGTTTGTTTGTAAGTCCAACAAAGTTAGCCTAGGTACTCAACTAACACAAATGGCTATATTGTACTACACTGTAATAGGTTTATATTACTTTTCACAGTAATAATACATTAAAAACACAAAAATACACTCTATTGTACTGTAAAGTACACAAAAGCACAACCGCTTGCATGTACACACATGACGATGTATGCCAGACACGTGAACTAACTTACATGATCGGACGTGCAAACACATATTCGCACCGTTGAAAGTTCACATCTTGAAGGTTCATATGTAGGGACTTCCTATACTGGTCATGTGCTAATTGTCTAACCTCATGGTAGAAACGTTATGCAGGTGATGAAAGGGGTGGTGGCTTTATATCACATCACAATCCCAAGAGCAATTCAGTATATTGTATTCCAAATGCATGAGAGTTAAAGAAATAGAAAATACTTTCACATGTATACTTAATATCTGTTTAATTTTATTTTAGGATATCGGATTAACTTTCTGTGGGTGCATTTAATGTTAGAATTTGATTTTAGGGCCCATAGGAGATTTCCTCAATGTCTGATTATCAGGAATTGCTGAGCTTTCATTGAACAATCGGTTGCTTTTAGCTTCTGGAAGCACTGAGTCATTTACCTGTTGATTGTCCCCTTTTGCATGTGCTGTGAAAAAAGCTCAAAGCCCTATGTCGATCCACCACCATCAATTATACATACCCTGTAATAATGCATTTTGAACTCTAAATACACCCTTGACTTCATCTTATTCTTTCATGTTTTTTCCTCTTTAACTTTATTGCATAATGATTTATGTACATATTTTAATAGGTATATAAATTGTTTTTAGAGCAAGGTTAATTGTATTTGTAGGTTTGCATTCACATACATAAACACATGCACATATATTCCCATACATATTCCTATAGTATATATACACAACATATGTGCTTACTCATAAATAGATACTTATAAAAATACAAATATGTGCTCAGTCATGAAGAGGGACTGTTTCAGCCATTGCCTTGCTAGACTCTGGTGTGGCCATGTGCTCTTTGAGCTATGACTGTCGCCATGCTTACTGTGTCTGGCCCCCTCTCCCACCCTGAGGAGGTGAACCTTCTCTTTCTTGCTCTCTAATTTATTATTTAAAAAACTGTATTTTCTAATCTAAAAAGCAAAGAGGGACTATTTCCAGGTTCAGATCCTTGATATTCAGTCCAACAGTAGCTTCCCTTCCACCCCTATTTGTGGAAAATGCCTGCAGTCCTTGGCTTTCCTGTGTTTTCAGTGGCATGGGTTGGATAACCCTGGACACAAAACTTTCTCTCTGCTGGTGTGGAGCTGGCCAACTAGAGGTAAATGACATAATCTTGGAATCACTTGAAGTCAGTGATGATCTTATAGTTTTCCTATTTGTATCACAGAACAATTAGCTTCCAGTCTTGGCCAAAATCAATGTCAAATTGCTACTTTTGCCAACCCAAATTCTGTAGATGTTTTTTGTAGTATATGTTTATTTCCTATTCTAATTTTATTTTTGTTGTTGAATGCCATCTTCTGACATAACTATAACTACAATTATAGCAAGAAGGGAGTGAGTCCCCAGTTCATGTTGTTGAAAAAACATCAAAGCACAAATACAGATATATTTTATGAAAAAGTTTTATTTGGATGTATTATTTCAAGTATTTATATTACTAGAAACTTAAACTCACTTAATTCTTACCAGTAGGTTTGAATTACTGTTGATTATAGGAAGAAGGGAAGCATCAAATTGAGAATCTGAAGTCTGGATCCCATGCTAAATTCTCCTAAAAATTAGTGCATGACCTTTGTCAAGAATAATTGTGCCTGCCACAACCAGCTCATATGATGATACGAAAATGTGATAAAATTGTTTGAAAAAGTACTCTGAACTGTAAAGATCTAGTCAAATCTAACATTTTGTTAATGCTTTTTTTTCCCTGAAAAAGTGTTGATTTTTGTCGGTGAGCACATTTTACGTTACTTCCGTTGGTTTACACTGAGGTGTATTTGAGAATTTGAAATCTTATTTCACAAACAGTTTTAAAGTGTCAGAAGCCTTGTCAACTAACTTTGACATGACTTATGGTAAACTGACTTCCGATTTAAAAAAATAATTGGTGTGGTTTCCTTTCAATCACTGTAGCCCTACATGGATGGGAAATCCAGTGCTTTTAGGTAGAGTCACTTTGTCAGTAGCTGATAAGAGAGTTACAGAATACCAATTTTCGAAGAAGATACTTACACTTTAGAGATTTGTCAAAATCCAGTCCCCTCTTTTGTGTCTGGAAACAATAGCAAATCACTGGATGAGAATGAGAGAAAATCCTGGGTTTTTTTCCTTTTTTTCATTTTAACATGAACCTCTTTTCTTCAGTGTAATCACACGCCTGCCAAGAAAATCACCCATGGGACGGTCCCTTTGAGTCCTAGGAAGAAAGACACGGGTTACCATCTAAAAGGAGGTTCTCTTCTCACGGCGCACAGGCTGGGTGTGTCTCATCTACAGTCATGACAGCTGCCAGAGTCCCTTCATGTGGGATCTTTTATTTGGATAATATTCATAAATTCAACATGTCCAAGACCAGGCTTTTTCCCCATGACAACAGACTCATGTAGACTTTCCACTTATCAAAATGTTTAAAATTATGAATTAACTAGGTTCTAAAAGCTTGCTACTATGAAAAAAAATAAGAATTTTTAAACCTATTCAGAACTTCTCTGAGTTAAGCCAGAGAAATATTACTACCTGTGGGTAATTTTATTACCCATGATCAGATCTGCACCAGAGTTGAGAAAGTATTTCAAAGTCACACAAGTGTCAGGGACAGAATGAGATCAGGCCTTGCAGTGTTTAATTTGCTGTTCTTTCTTTAATTCATTTAGCCATCAAGCAAGCCTCCTCTGAATTGTCCTGTCATATATAATAGAAAATAAATCTACTTAGGGAAAACATAATAGGAGAAAGAGTAATTGAGGGCATTTCCCTTTAAAATGGTAGAGCAGCAGAACTCACAGAATTCAAAATCACTGATGGTCCTTCAGAGAGCCAGCAGATAAGCACATTACAATGCATCAGTCTTGGGCTAAGGGTTCACGTATGGCTGGTGTTTCTCCCAAGGCCAAGAAGGCTAAAGGTAGCACATGAGTTCTCTGCTGGGTCTTGACTGGGTGCTCAACTCTGTTCCTTCAGACCCAAACTAGAGATATGTGCAAAGAAAGAGGTAAGCTTTGGAACTTGCCAGAAGATGTGAAACATCAAGGTTGTTTTGGTTAGGTCTGGGCTATTACAAGTTTAGGGGGAGCATGCACACCTTATCGCTTTCTTTCTTTCCTTCTTTTTTTTTGAGTTGGAGTTTCACTCTGTCACCCAGGCTGGAGTGCAGTGGCATGCTCGTGGCCACCAGAGCCTCGACCTGCTGGGTTCAGGCGATCCTTCCACACTTAAGCCTTCCAAGTAGCTGGAACTACAGGTGTGCGCCACAACGCCTGGCTAATTTTTTGATTTGTTGTAGAGATGAGGTCTCGCCAAGTTGCCTGGGTTGGTCTCGAACCCACGAGCTCAGGCAGTCCTCTCACTTCAGCCTCCTAAAGTGCTGGGAATATGGCGAGAGCCACCACGACCTGCCACTTTTCTTTTTGCTGAGGATTCCCTCAGTGTGACTCTCCTGCCTGCAAGGGAGCACTGCTGCAGCCCTGCATACAGGTGCCTCCAGCTGGTGACACTGGAAGTAGGACTCACACAGCCATGCAGCCTGAACTTCAAGACAGAGTGTTTCGCAAAATCTCCACCAGATTTCTCTGGGCGGCTTCAAAGTCAGAGAGATTTGGCTAGAGAGAAAGTGTATGAGGCTGTGTTTCCCAGGCCTGGGGAATCCCTGAAAAAGCAGCTGTACTTTCCCACTCATTACTGATGATCATGACCCAGAACAATCAGAAGTCAGTTAATAACATGTCACAGGGCTACTGCTCTCCACTGGGCGATATTTACGTCTGCAGAAACAGCAATGTCATTTCATCCTCCGTTGGCCAGACCCTCATCTCCGTCTGCGAGACGAGAATGACCAGCCTGTACCCTCTCGTCAGAGCTGGAGTAGAGGGAGAGAAATGAGAATATGCTGCTAATGACTCTGTGTATGTGCTTCTTCCTTGTCCCTGTTGTTCCCAACACCGACATAGCTTCAGCCCGACGTGCCACTTAGACCGGAGTCTTGGACTGATCTGTGATGAATGCCCTGTCGGGTACACACAACCACGCTGTGAGAGGTGAGCACGTACCGCACTGTCTTGCAAAATGATTTCTACCTTGGGAGTTATAAAACCACACGCATTAGCATCCCCTGCACTACCCCAGAAAAACTGCCATACTCAATGAGGTGAAATAAAGTTTCTCACCACCCTTGTCAAACAAATGCATGATATTTTTGTCGTTTACTTATTTTCCAGAGATTGCGCTATAACTTTTCATTCACTCAGAGAATATCTGATTAATTTTTTTTGTTTGTTTGTTTGTTTGTTTTTTTGAGTTGGAATCTCACTCTGTCACCCAGACTGGAGTGCGGTGGCCACTCCCGGCCACCGCAGCCTCGACCTGCTGGGCTCCGGCGATCCTTCCACCTCAGCCTTCCAAGTTGCCGGAATTACAGGCATGCGCTACCACGCCCGGCTGATTTTTTGATTTATTATAGAGATGAGGTCTCGCCGCCCAGGCGGGTCTCGAACCCGCGGGCTCAGGCCATCCACTCATCTCAGCCTCCCAAAGGCGTGGGATTACAGGCTGAGCCACCGAGCCCGGCTTGATTAATGTTTTAATCTTAAAGGTTAAGCATTAACCCACAATCTTTCTAGAAAATATTGCCGTGCACTTTAAGATTCATCTCACTGTCTACATAGGCGCCATTTGTTTTTCATAATCAGCTTTTGTCCTTAAAATGTGACTTAAATGCATAGTTCATAGTTCAGCGAGTGGTCCGTAATTTACTTTCAATGTAATTCAAAAATGGAAACAAAATATTATTTATTATCTTGATTTATGTCTTCTTCTCATTACTACCATTTTAATTCCTGTTGAATTTACTAGGTTGCTTTGCAGCAAACCATGAACATTACCTTACATAATTTGTAGGATTATAGTTCCTTCTGAAATGTTTTTGAAAAAATGTTTCTTCTGTATATTCAGTCTCAGCGTAAAAATGGTACAGACTCCCCCCTTAATATCATTGCCAAACCCAGCAACCTCCCTCTGATTCCAGCACTTAAAGTAGTCCCCTTTGCTACTGTCAGTGGGAGTGCAGGCAGAAAAAGTGACTTACTTCACTTATCGACACCAAGGCAAACCCCAAAGAGGGCTATTTCTGCCTATCCTTTCCTGTCTCCTTGGCAGCCATCACCCCTGTTTCAACCAGAAGCATAAAGTTAATGAAGTGGGAGTTGATCACCCAGTGAGGATTTAGCTAGCAACCCGCAGTCTATGGGAAAAGTCTCATTGCCAATGACTTTCTAACAGCAACAAGTACTACTTGTGAGTATGGCAGCATCCATAAATTAGGAATGGAAGAGAAATTTGAAACGAGGAGGATTTATTCGCCGCTGAGAAACTGGAGGTCTTTAATTGTGTGTGTGTGTGTTTTAAAGAAAGGCGTGTGCATATTACTTATTATAATAGGAGAACCTATCATCGCCAAGACAGATTTACATCAAATGCCTAACCTCCAAGCTCACTACAGGCAACTTTTTTTTAGCAACTGCAAAATGACGGCGTCTCTGTCAAACATGGTCATTAAATTTGCTTATCTGGGTGAGCATAATCTCTGATATATTTATATTGCTCTTTTATGCACTCCACTTTCTAAAAGTGTTAGACAAATTTCAGAATCATCCACAATTTAAAATGCTACATTTTATTTAATAAACATCTGTTTGGTAAGCACCACATGCTAGGTAGGAGGTTAGACATTGGATGTAAACAGATGCATTATACCATCCTTGCCCTCAGCGGCTCACACCTTATTTTATTTTATTTTATTTTATTTTTTAGTGCAAGTGAGCATGGTTGCAAGTATTCTTGAGAGAATTCTTTTTGAATAAGAAAAATCACCAAGGAATGAAAAACCTGACAGAAAGCATGATTTTCTGTCTAAAATCTGTATTAATCTGACTCAAAAGAAGATGATCGCACGCATATGCAGCGCGGCAAATGGCATATCTTATCTCCACCTCAGGTTTTTCAGTCAGAAATAGTCTTAAATTACAATGATATACACAAAAGGTTTTATATTTTTCTAACCAGAATTTGGATTAGGGTCTCCCAGGAATATTTAGAATTTATCATTTCACTGTATCTATATAAGCCAAAAAAACAAAATCCATTAGATGGATCACAAATATTAAAAGGAACATTTTTTGAGATATGCATGTTGAAGTGGAAGGGAGGGAAGAAAAGTTGCAGTAAGGAGGAGATACTGGTTTGTGCTGAAAGCCTTGTAATCAAAACTATTCTGTAACTGATTTGTTTGATCAGTTTATGCACATCGTCTACATAAAACCAGCATTTAAAATCTCAGGCGGCATTTTCCAAACTGTGGATGTGCCTGGAAAGAATTCTGTGGTCATACAGGCATGTCAAAAGTTCTGGCATGTCCTACAGTATGTTCTATAGTGAAGAAATCTGTTTGATGTGTTTAGCTCAGCGTTTCCTAAACTTATATGGCCATCCATCTTCTATTATATAACAAGAATATATCTCAGACCACAGCTCAGGTGGGCAAGAATTATAACTTTATATTCTTTGTCACCATATAATTTCTATTTTGAGACCCCCTCATGGGTGGGACGTGAGACAGCTTGGAAAAATAATCTCAGACAATTAAAGTTTTTTCTCCTCCTCTCCCGCCTCCAAGTTGGAATCAAAGTTCTGACAAGCTTATCTAGTACCCAGGGGCTTGGATGCCCGAGTGTGGGGGTGGGTATGGATGCACGTGTGTTGGAATAGGGGCCACATGAGGGCCAGCAGTCCTGACTATTCCATCCAAGCCTGTTTCTGCAGGCCTATTCCTTTTCCTGTCCTACTGGTAACCTTTCCCCTCAGGGCTAGCAAATCTCTCTACTCTTTTCATCCCACTCTTGGGGACACAAGAATCGTTCAACTTCTTTTATTCCACACTGGTGCCACCAAAATCTATGCCATCATCCTTTCTCCATCTACATTTCCAACCCCATCACATTTTCTGTTTGGGGGAGGAGGCGCTGCATTCTTAGAAATGATGAACGCTAGAGCTCAAAGTCCAGAAGATTCCTACGTTTCTGCCTTCTGCCCTGTACAATCCCTTTGCCCAGGCATGTAGCACGAGATGGTCTTGCTTCTTGAACTGAGGGAGTGAAGAAAAATAGTGAACAAGAAGATGGCAAAACAAGATAGAACAAAACATGGACTGGTATTCTGTCACATGTAGAATACTGCGTACGGTCTGGGAAGCATTCACTTGATACCCAAACACCTGTATTTTTGAGGTATCACTGCTTTTCTTGGGAATGTTGTAAACAAAGGGAAAGGAAATAAGGAGTGAAGGGAGAAGACATTCATCATGGCAATTTGCTAAGTCTCGAGTCTAGTGTCATCAGAGCAAGGGGAGAAAAAAATAAAAAAACAGAGATAGCATTTTTCAGGGCCAAAGGGAATTACGTAAGCATTGGAGCATCAAGATAAATTAAAAGGAATCTAGAACAAAAAGTGAATTAAAAACTAATGATACCTTCTCTACTCTTCACTCAGTGACTTTCAGAATAAGCATGTAGTCTCAGCAACTTATCATACATCGTGAAGAAAGACACTTAAAAAGATGGTGGCAAATTTGCCTGAAGGGCACCATAGGACAATGTGAAACTTAATTGGATACATAGGCTTCTTAAGCCCTGCCTCCCCCAGCTGGCAAATTTTAACAGCTCCTTCCTAGGTGAAGAGAGAGAGGTCAAAAGCCAAGGCTAAGTTCGTCATTGCCACTGAAAATGCAGAAGGGATTTGTATCTAATGGCCCTTTTTTTTGAAAATTCGCCTACAATTTTATCCACATGATTTATATTAGATAAGAAGTTCTTTTTCATCTCTTCGGTTTCAATTCCAATCGTGAGATCGTCTCCTGATGTCTGGGTCTCCTTGAGCCCTTGAGCCCTGAATGCAGAACTTGGAGTCAGAAAAAACAAAGGAGAGATAGCCACACCACTGGGCAGTACCATTAACAACATTGTGGCTACAACTGAGGTTCCAAGAGGCCTCTCATGAGTGGTTGTACAGTTTGTACACTGCACAAAGACTTTCAGGGAAGGGAGAGATGGGAGCTTGAATCCACCGTGCCCTTGTCTTGACTCTATACCTTCCATGCCGTGCATGGGTGTCCAACTGTGTCCCCTAGATCTTCACTTGTTCTGAAGTGCCTAGAAAGGATCTGTTTCCCCAGTTTGCAGAAAGGTGCCAAATAAACCGGCAAACTCCCTCAAGCCCTTGCTGATTATGTCCAATGGGGAGGAAGTTAGAACACATGGTCACAGCACAGCCACACCCCTTTATACACCAGACACCCTCTTCTGTGCCTTTGCCAATACTGTTCCCTCTGCCTGGAAGACTCCTCCACCGGATGCCGACCCCTGTTCAGCTATTTTTTTTTTTTTTTTTTTAAATTCAGAGTGTCACTCTATTGCCCAGGCTGCAGGGCAGTGGCATGCTCCCGGCCACCGCAGCCTCGACCTGCTGGGCTCAGATGATCCTTCCGCCTCAGCCTTCCAAGTAGCTGGAACTACAGGCATGTGCCATCACGCCCGGCTAATTTTTTTTTAAATTTTTTTTTTTATTGTAGAGACGAGGTGTCACCAAGTTGCCCGGGTTGGTCTTGAACCCATGGACTCAAGCAATCCTCTCACCTCAGCCCCCCCAAGTGCTGGGATTACGCACTTGAGCCACCATGCTTAGCTTGAGCTAAGACCCCCCCTGTTTAGCTCTTAAAAGTCAACACTGTCATCCTGAAAGTGTCCTTGGTTAGTCTAATCTGAGTCGGCTGCCCTACTCTGTGCTTCCACAATAGGATTTGAGTATCACCAGTTCTGCTGTTGCGTTTTTAATGTGTGAGAAATCGTCTCCATGATCTGTAGTTTGGGACTGTGACTTATCTATATTAGTATCATGTAAAAGTACTCAGAAAATTTGTTTTAAAGAGGTGGGGAAACAAGAACTTTTCTCATTTGCTCAGAAAAACTGAAACTAGCATTTTACTGTTTCATTGTTTTCAGTCCATAGACAAGGGAAATGTAGGCCACGGATCTTAGCTAAACATTGTGGGGCAAAATGAGATCAGGGAAAAGTTCCTTCAGTATAGTTCTTCTCATCCTTGCTTCTCTCCACTCCTGCTATTTTATTCCTCTCCCTCTCTGTCTCTGTCTCTGTCTCTCTCTCTCTCTCTCTCTCTCTCTCTCTCTCTCTCTCTCTCTCGCTCTCTCTCTCTCTCTCTCTCTCCCTCCCTCACTCTAATTTTGTTCCTAAATTATCAATGGCAGCAACTGAGACACATAACTGCATGTGCTCTCTGGAGTCCTATTTACATTTGAAGAGTTCCTTTCCACAACATTGCAGTTTGATTCAAAAAAGTTAACAAATATGGGAAGGAACAATGCCTTCGTTACATTAAGATGTCCATCTCCAGCAAGGCATTAAATAAACTGTGTTTTAAAGTGCTCTCCTTCTGCCTTGCATATGATAATGGGAGGGCTTGAGATTTCACAGTACAATTAGTTTTGGGAGAGTGAAAGTCTGAGAAGCTGGCAAAGTCCAAAGGACTGGGATTTAAACTCATTTTAATTAGGTGAATCCAACCTGATCTGGCTATAAAACGCTATTATTACTAATAAAAGTGATGTGATTAGCAGTCTTGTATTCTTTGACCCTAGAACTGCTTTTTAATTCATAATGAAACATTTTTAGACAACTCCGTGAATACTGTTCTTTGTATAGAAATGCACACACATTCACCAGTAACATACTGAATGTGCTGCAGAAAAGGGTTCCACTTTCAATAAAAGAGCATATGAATTTTCCATCATGGATACTCACAAATCTTTCTTATATGTCCTGTAACAAGAAATAAAGGACAGATGCTTCTTTTGTTATTCTATTTAATTATAGTTATTTTCTCCCTGAAACGAGTTTTTTTTTTTATTATTACGGGAGAATTTTGGACTTATTAATTGTTATCTATGTTAAGAAAAATTCCCAGATCTTGTTATATAATGCCATTTCTCCTGAGGGCAGTAAGTTATTTTGAGGAAAGTGAGCTGAAAATAATAGGTTTCCATTGGCTGTGATAATGATCATTGTATATCCGTATTCCAGCAGAGCAAAGTCACTTTCATAGTGGTAAACAAAATGAGATGGGAATATATGTGGATGTGACCATAAGCTCTGCATATTAAATAAGGCAAGAAGAAATGGGTTAAATTCAAAAAAATCTTCTTCTTATCTTTATTGACTACCACTCCTGAAGAACTGTGGAGAAATTTTACACACTAAAATGTTATTACATATTTTCTAACAGAGAATCATGAACAATTACATTTGTAGTTGGCAGTATTCTTCCAAGCAATGTTTATACCCAACTTTCATAATTTTGTAAAACCTTTTGTAAATATAAGTAATCTCATTTTTAAGAATTATGATGAAAGATCAAATCTATACATTATGGCAGCTATACATTCTCTAAAAAGTTGAAATTAATCAGTGTGTACCAAATTCATGACTTTGCTCCATCATTGTGAGGTTTTTAAAGTGCTGTTAATATAATGTCCCAGATGTGAACCATTTCTATTTCAGGTGGTAGAAAGTCATTCTGTAAACAATGACTTCCGTATCTGTGAGTAGATGAGCATAAAAGCCATGAGGAAATTTTATTTTCTTGCATTGTTTTTGATCCCCTTCCATTTGGAACCTTGCTGCAAAAGACGATATTTTGATAAGCTACTGTAGCTAACAGCTACCCTGACCATAAGACTTCAGATGTCCTGTTTTGTTCCTCCTGTGACACGTATGGCTTAATATGAAGCATGAGCAGATCAAACTAGAAGAGAAGACAGAGCAGACTATATATAGGTGCTGCCTGTGTGCCTAGGGACACATCTGTACATGTGCAACATTAAGTTGCACTTTAAAACAACGTTTGGGTCAAGAAAAATTTGATATGGTAATTTAAAAAATAAATCTCCTCTGCTATGCCTTATGCATAAACAAACTTGTTTTTCCAACAACATATAAAATAGTCTTTGGTTGTTAAAAAAAAAAAGACCTAGAGTTGACTAATAGATTTGGAGGCACAATTCAGCATCACCTGACAGCTTGTTCTCATAATATGCAGTATTATGCAGGTATGCCTCCTAAGACTTCCCTTCCGTGAAAATCTGGCACTGCGTGCATATGCAAATACATGCAAACCAATGATTAATTCAGAGAAACCCACAGCCCCCACCCAACTAATAAGAATCTTCTAAGTCACCGTTTCTATTTAATAAATTCTGAGCTCTCGGTAATGAATTTCCTAGCGAGCCTGCTTCCTCATAACGAGCTCCTGATGCAATAACAACAACAACAAAATGTGAACCTTACTTATTTGTAGAGAAAACAACCAATCAGAGTGGAGACACATGATGTATTGTACTACAAAGGCTTTCTAACATCGACCTGGATTCCTCTCGAGTGCCAGCAACAGATTTCGTATTATGCTTTGGTCTCATTTTCAGTGCTAGAGAAAAGATTTTTTTCTCCTTTTTTTTTCTGGCTGAAATCTAATTAGTAATGGGTGGGCAGGATTTTATCTTGTATCTACACTGTAGTCGTAAAAAAAAGAACCCTATTTTTTAAAAATCACCTTACATTTAAAAGGAAAAGCCACCATCCTGGGAGAGGGATAGTATAAAAATAAGTAAACATGGCCCCTTTGGAGTTCCCTCCAAATGCTTACTGATAAAATTTCTCACCTTAGGTGTGCAGAAGGCTATTTTGGGCAACCTTCAATACCTGGAGGATCATGTCAGCCATGCCAATGCAATGACAACCTTGACTTCTCCATCCCTGGCAGCTGTGACAGCTTGTCTGGCTCCTGTCTGATATGTAAGCCAGGTACAACGGGCCGGTACTGTGAGCTCTGTGCTGATGGATATTTTGGAGACGCAGTTGATGCAAAGAACTGTCAGCGTAAGTCTGAACTACTGATGCTCCTGACAACGTTGATGCATTGTACCTCAAAGTAGCTGATGAGTTCTTGAGTGGGGATTGAAAAGTGGAAATTGTGTGTAATACACGGATGATAGATGCATAGCATAGACACAGAGTCTGCATACCCTAAAATATTTCTTTGTACGAATACAGTAAATCTTTTAAAAATTGGTGCATGATTGAAGTGCCATTGCTTTCCAAATGCTGTACATGTTTCTCTTTACGTGTGGAATGAAGATTTTTAACATGAACTCATGTCCACAGCAGGATAGAAGAAATTGGAAATTGGGTAGACACTATTTATCCTTTTCTCTTTATCTCAATTCTGATCATTAGCTTGAAATAATTTTATCTGCTCATATTATTTCATTAGTACCTGTCAGAAGGTGTTAATCGGTTATGCTTTCATATGTGAACTTTGCAGTCTTTGTTTCATAACAGGTGTAACATTCTGCCAGTATTTTCACATGCTAGCATTTGTAATTGTGGAGTGCTTAACCTCATTTTGGTTTCATCATAGTCATTTTAGGACTATTCATAGAATGCTCTTTCTGTGTTTTCCTTCCTCAAAATGAGCCATTCTAGGCCTCTATTCATATCAATACAGTTCATTCTTTCCCTCTTCTTCCCCTCCTTAGCTGTCTTATTCAGTACTGCATAGAATTTACAGATCCTTTGTAGTAGTGGTAATGTAATATGCAAAGAGGATCTTGTGGAAAGTCAAATGGAATGTGAGTCCATGTTAGCACTTGACCTTCATCAGCTTCAGCTGCTGTCACAGTCTAGAGGGAGAGCAGGCTACGAGGTCAGCCCTGTGGTTTATTTCTACCAAGTTTATGATGTCAGAAGAGACTTCCAATTATTCAGAAGGGCCCCAGGACAAGTAGAATTATAGAAACCACTGGAAATGTTGTCTATCATCATCTCTACCATAAACACCCGGTAGGACACTCCATTTCAACAAGAAATGTGTCTCTCTCATCAGGTTGAGAGCATGAGTGCTAGTTTTTTGTCATTCACAGATCATCACGTGTTGAGTCCAAAACAAATCAATCTCTGGACTGATCGACACCTATTCATATCATCCCGAAATTGATGATTGATTTTTTTAAAGCAAAATTTCCGATAGGCTTAGAGTGCCTTTAAACATGGTGGATTTTTGACATATGTATAAAACCATAGGGAGCTTACGAGATTCTTTCTTGCAATAAATCATCTAGAATGTGTATTTTCTATCTGTGTGACCCTGGGCAAGGGAAATTTGACCTCACTGAGACTCAGTTTCCCCGTCTACAAAAGGCTCATGAATTTTTTGTGGGGATTAAAATGTCTAGGACATAGAAGGTATTGGTGAGCTTTCCTGGGCTTGAAAGGAGCCATGGCTCCTTTAGTGGCAGTGCTTGTGTTAGTTTTCTGGGTGGTCCACTAACTGATTCCAGAGCTAGGTTGATCATTTGGTCACCTCGTTCCCTGTCTTCCAATAACTCCCTCCATAAAGTTGAGGTTATTGTTCCACTTAATTTATTATGGGAAATTAGGGAATCTCCTGCACAAACTCTTAAGAACACATAGCAAATGTCGGAAAAAAACATTTTGAACCTTCACCGATTGCTAATACTACTTGCCATGAGTGTAGACATGATTATGATTTTATTTTTTTTTTGAGTCTTAGTCTCATTCTATTGCCCAGACTGGAGTGCAGTGGTATGCTCATGGCTACCCCAGCGTCAACCTGTTGGGCTCAGGCGATCCTTCCACGTCAGCTTTCCAAGTAGCTGGAACTACAGGCATGTGCTACCATACCCAGCTAATTTTTTGATATATTGTAAACACGAGGTCTCACCAAGTTGCCCAGGCTGGTCTCAAACCCCTGGGCTCAAGCACTCTTCTTACTTCAGCCTCCTAAAGTGCTAGGATTATAGGTTTGCGCCACTGCACCTGGTCGAATATGATTTTTAATGCTCTTCAGTATATAATGACAAAAGTGCAAGAAACACATTTATTATCTATTTTTTATGATATTTGTGGATACAATAGCTCTTCTATGCTGCATAGTTGATAAGCCCTCAAGAAGAGAAAGTTCATAAAAAACATTTTAGTTGATTCTAGAACTGTTCACGAAAAAAATTTCCACTACAAAAAAAAATTTTCTTGCTAAATTTATGTATATTGTTTGTGTCAAACTTTTCTATTAAAATGCCACTGTGGCAACATTTAATATTGCTTTTGTTATTTTTAAGATAACATTAGTTATCATATTTATGACAAATTTAATTTTATAGTCCCCATTCTAAAAAAAAGTGATTTTGAAAATCTAAATAATTTGAGACTTTTCAAATATACGTACATAAGAAATGTTAATAAAGAAAAAGTATATGCATTCATATCCAAATGGCAATTAATATTAAAAAAATTTTTTAACTCTTTTTTTACACTCCAGCTATAGACTATTAGACTCTTATCAGTTTGTCAGTGACCTTCGCACTAAGTATCCAATTAGCACACACTGAAAGCAAACTTTGCTGGAACATAAATCAAGCTGTTTGTAGAGAAGTGGTAAAAGAAAGTGGAACCTAGAGCCAGGTAAACAGAATATTAGCACAGGCTGATAGAGTAGCTGTTTATAATGTAAGTTTTACTGAAAAGTATTCAGAAACATTGCACAAAACTTATCAAAATAGCCTAAATTCCCATATCATCTCCCCCTCACATTTTCATTCTGGTATCAATGCAATTATATGTACCATGAAAAATATACTCGTGGAGTACAGAGTACGAAATTAATTCTACTCTATTTGTAGAAAAGCCACTTAAGTTTTAGATTGGTTTATTATATATTTCAGAATAACATCAGACAACTTCATAGCAAAGTAAAAAAGTCTTAAACCAATTTTTTAATCTTTGGAGATCATGTACAAATTGCAAAATAAAAGTTATGTTAAAATATTATAATGCTATATCTCTAACACTTGAAACAATATTTTTATTATCTTATATACTTTTCTAATCTTATAGTATATGTTTATTTCACTTCAAGCTCATTTTTTAAACTTAACGCAAAAGCTGGCACATAATAAATAATCATTACATTGAAAAAATTAAATAAATGTTGCTTGATTCATAGTGACATGAATATTAAGCCACAGGTGCTATTAATTTTCTTAATTTCTCAAAATTGTTTTAGCCTGGGAGTCAGCATGCATTGCTTACAATGGGATTACAATATTTTTAATGTTTCCCCCAAAGTCCTTAAGAAGTGAAATAGCTTGGCACCTAGAGTCTGGGAACTCCATGTTCCAGTCAGGTTCTGGACTCTTCTATATGAACTACTAAGCGTGTGGCCGTGGATGCGTTATGACCTCTTTGAATTTCACTGTCTCCACTCTCAAGATTGGAATGATAACAATGACATTAATATTTTAATAGCACATGACGGGCCAAGCACTGTGTTAAAGCCTTATGCGAATGACCTCTACAGCTTGTAGAGTTGTTACAGGGATCAATGACAGAATGCTTACCAGAGCACCTAACAAATCAGAAAGCATTCTACTGCTGAACTTAAGTGTCTCGTGTTGCCTTGTGGGGTGTGTTACTATTTAACAAGCCTATAAAGACTATTAGAAAGTGCTCTGGCCACAGATCTCTCTTCTCTTTGCAGCCTGTCGCTGTAATGCCAATGGCTCCTTCTCTGAGATTTGCCACCCTCGAACTGGTCAGTGTGAATGCAAAGCCAATGTGCAGGGACACCGCTGTGACCAATGCAAGGTGAGGCGTCGGAACCGACCCATGAATTGCTTCCTCCTTCGAAACTGTCGCTGGCTGTCAATGACATGTTTTGTGTACCTTTGCATCTTGAAAAAAGGGTTCAAGATGATCTAATTCTGCAGTTAAAATTACTGTGGCCATTGAAATGATTTCTCACACGAGAGTAAAATTCACTATACATTAGTATTTGACCTTCGATCTACATTTCTTTGGCAGTGAGTTTGTGTAATATTTTGCTGTAATTCAGATATTTATGAAACAAATGCCATGCAAAATCAATCTTAATCTACGGAGAGTAAAATACTCTTTACTCTGCCTTTATGTTTTTTGGCAGAATAAAATGTCACTCCCTCTGCACCTTCTTTCAGTTGCATCCTTTAAAAGCTAGTTCCTGTGAGCACTCAGCAAGTTTTCTGTCGGGAAGTTAATGAAGGTATTTTTTTAGATGCGTCGTTTTTGCTCAAATGAAATATTCAATTGAAATACAGTGGATTGCTCTCAGTCCCTGAACATATTGATTGCCCTGCCTTTGGGAAGGCGACCACCTTAAGATTCCTCCATGAGAGCCCATGGATTTGCTCTGGCTCTTTCACATAAATACGTTTTATTCGTGATCAAGCCTGTTAAACAGAGGCAAGCATTTCTCAGATGTCAAACTGGCCTTTCCCATACGCAGCTGAAAATATCATCGGCTTCTATCTCTTGAATAATATCATGTGCTCTTGTGTTGTTTTTCTTTTATTTTTCTGCTGACTTTTCAAGCCTGCCATGTGGTGGGACCCCGAGAAGCAATTCTGTGTACCCTGCGACTGCGATCCTGTAGGTTCTGTGTCACCGCAGTGTGACCTGACGGGAAGATGTGTCTGTAAATCGGGCTTCGTAGGGAAGCAGTGCAACCTCGGCAGGCAGGTGCACGGACGGGAGGAGCAGCCGCGAACAGCACAGCGGGTGCTGGGGTCGCCCCACCTGTGGGGTGTCAGCAGCTCCAGTGGGTGCCCTCGGGGAGCCTTTCGGGCCCCAGCTCCGGTAATCCCAGAGGCCCTGCATGGCTCATGCCTCCGCATGCTGTTTTCTGTGTGCTGGGCTGGAGTTCCCTGGTGGCTTTTTACCAAATAACGGTTGCTAAGTGTGCAAGTTGCAAATGCCAAAACTAAACAATTCCAGATTGAGCCCTTGCTTTAAAAAAATAATTATCCAGGCAACCCCCTCAGGGCCCCTCCTGCTCTGGGAGCTTTTCTATCCTCTCAATAAATCCTACCTTCTAAAAAAAAAAAACGTATCCATGTGCTTAAAAAGCATATTGGGCCGGGCGTGGTGGCTCAAGCCTGTAATCCCAGGACTTTGGGAGGCGGAGGCGAGAGGATTGCCTGAGCTCAGGAGTTCAAGACTAGCCTGAGCAACATGGAGAGACCTCGTCTCTACAATAAATAAAAAAAATTAGCCGGGCATGGTGACACATGCCTGTGGTTCTAACTCCTTGGAAGGCTGAGACGGAAGGATTCCCTGAGCCCAGCAGCTGGAGGCTGCGGTGGCCATGAGCATGCCACTATACTCCAGCCTGGGTGACAGAGTGAGACTCCGACTCAAAAAAAAAACACTCCAAAAAAGTATATTCAAAGTCATAGGTTTATAGAGTTTCAATTAAACATGGATATGGAGAAATCAATTAAAAATCTATTTGTGAGCACCTATAATCTTAGAAATGGAAATGACCTGAGGCATCATTTGGAGAAAAACTCACTTTTATGAATGAAAAAGGGAAATCTAGCAAAGAAAGTGACTTGCCCAAATAAATCCAGCCCACATCTCTGTTAATTTCCATGTCAGTTGTGCTAATGTGAACAACAAACACAAGAACCCACATTTTCTCACATTATAAATGGGCAACATACACATAGGGTGGGAAAATGTTTTTGATTGCAAAACTATGGTCCCGTCTATTACAAGACAAAACAAAACAAATGCTTGGGAACAATGAAAGTGGGGAGGGAATAAGAGATGCCAGACTGACTTGCAAAATAGCAAGAGACAAGACTTGCCAGTGTAGATACAAAGTCAATTGGGAGTTGAGGGTTAGACATAGAAGAAGAAGTGAGTGAAATTACAAGTAAAGGAGAAGAAATGGAAAAAAAAAATCATGATCTTATTTCTTGGCGCATTATTGCACATGATAAGAAAATGAGTTCTGTTATCAGACTGCCTTAGATCAAATCCCAGCCTCACCTCGTCCTAGCTTTAAATTTCTGAATCTTTCTGTAATTCAGCTTCTTTATCTATAGTGGGAACCACCTGAGAGGGTCTGTGTCTGCTGGGATCCTCCCAGAAACAAATGCCAAGAGATTTTCTGGGCAAAAGGCCAATAAAGGATGAAGAGGGAGAGAGCATAGCCTTCCACTGCGATGAGGTTCAGACTCCTGGGAAAAAGGAGAGAGAAGGCGAGATTGAGTAGGAAAAGCTTCGTTTGGTGCATTTTGCCAAAATTCCAAATTCTTGGCCAACCAATGGGAAGTACCCAAATTTTGCCCATTAGAGACATCCTGAATTGGGCAAGAAGGTTCTGGTAGCTTACTGTAATCAGCTATTGACTAGGAGAAGCAAGGCCTTGTGTGAGCTCCCCTTAAGCCTGTTCATACTCCTTGCTATAAGAGAATATCATTGACTGGGTGGCTTATAAACAAAAGAAATGTATTTCTCACAGTTCTAGAGACTGGGAAGTCCAAGATCCAAGTGCTGGCAGATTCTCTGTCCGGCAAAGGCCTGCTTTTTTGTACCACCATCTTCCCACAGGAACTTACCATGGAAGAGTGACATCTCTTGGGAGTCTTTTACAAGGGCACTAACTCCACTCATGAAGGCTCCAGTCTTTCAGACTAATCACCTTTCAAAGGTCCACCTCCTTTCTCCACTATCACCTTGGGGGTTAGAATTTCAGCATAAGAATTTGAGGGAGACAGAAACATCCAGTCCATGGCAAAGCCCCTCTGGTGGTTCCAACAGACTGGAAGCTGGAGGTTGTCAGACATCAGCAGTCAGCACTGCAGGTTCTCTTGCAGGTAAATCTGATAAGGCACCTCCAAGTTGTCTCAGATAGCAGTGAGACCAATGCATTAGCCATGAATATGGAGAGTTGTTAGCAGATGTTAGGTATTAGTACTATCATGTTTGCTATCGTGGTTGATAAAGATATCTTTAAAGTAAATTATGTGTTTCAAAACAAATGGAAAAAAATTTTAGATACGAGAAAGAAATGGTAACCAATCAAGCAATCTCTAAAATATAGATTTAGCAGAAAATCGTCACTCACCCATGCCATTTCCTACATATCTTACAGTCCTGTTGTATGAAGCAGTGTTTCGTCCTGAGACAAAAACTGAGGTCATACGTGAGAGAGTTAAGAACTCAGACTCTGAAGCCAGAAGAGCTAATTTGGAATCTTGACCCCACAATTGGCTGGTTGTGAGGCAACCTACGTAAACTTTCTGTGCCTCAGTTTCTTGATTCTCTAAAAAAGAGATGAGAATAACAACTGTCTGCCAGGACTGTCCTGAAGAGTAAATTAATTTATACTTGTAAAAGGTCTTAAAACTGTGCTTGGCACAAAGAAAGCACAATATGTAAGTGCTAGTTTTTATTATTACCACGAAAGAGAAGAATTTGTGGGAGCCCATCCAACTTCTCACTGGGCAGGAAAAGCACTCTCTCCTTTATTTATTTACCTCAGTAATCTCATTTACTGACTAGGAATGTTTGTTTCATAAGGTTATTTACTAGTGGAGTTTTCCTTAGCCTTTGAAATAAATTTTTGAGCATTAAATTTATTAACATTTTGTTACTGAAATTTGGTAGAAACTTACTTTGCTGTAATTTAACCTTCGAAACTACATTATGTACATGTTTGAAAAATGTGACAGAGGCATTTATTCTTATCTATTTCCTTATATAATCAACTTTGGAGTTTTTTTTTCATTTTTTATTTTAAAAGTGTGGGGTACAATTCAGGGTTAGGTATACAAAAGTTCATTATGCAGGTACTCTTGTTGATGAAGTGTGTTCCCCTCACCCCCCAGCAGATTCCCACTACTGCCAATAACTTTGGAGTTTTAAGATATAATAACTATTATTTAGGATTTCGTCGATATTTGGTTTATTTACCCATTAAGGGGTGTGTGTTTTTGTATGGATAGACAGGTACATAGCTAGATATATAGCTAGACAGGGTGAAGAAAATTTCAGAAATAAAGATGAATACAAAGTACTACTTTGTATATATTATACTTTGTATATATTATACTTTGTATATATTTGTATATATTATGTTCTAGTCTTTTTTCTGTATATTTATGTTTCTACTTGTGGGCTTCTGGGTGGTATGGACGTCATTATAGATATTTCATTGGAACCATAGTGCTTATGTAATTTTTGTATTCTACTTTTTAAAACATTAATTTAATGCTATATCCTAAGCATATTTATATCATAAAAACTGCTTCAAACAAAGAACTGCGTACCACATGTTCTCACTCATAAGCGGACCCTGAACATTTACCATAATACAATGAGAAAGGGATTGGCAGTAGTGGGACACCACTGGGGTGGGGGAGAGGCACATAACATCAATAAGCGTACCTGATCTCAAACCAGGTGAAGTGGGGAAAAAAAGGAGGCCCAAACTCTACCTGTATGATGATCACTTGTATACCTAAATCTAAATTGTACCCCGTATCTTTAAAAGTCAAACACCAATAAAATAAAAAAACTAAAAAATGAAAAGAAAAAGCTGCTTCAAAACAGTATTTCAATTATTGCATATCATTTCATAGCATGAATATATTATAATTTAATTTATTAAACTCTCTAACTGAATATGTCTCTAACTCTCTAGTTACTGTGATAAATAATATTGTAATGGGAATACATTTGCTTTAACCATTGTCTCAATTTATGATGATTTATCTAGGCCAAGTCTCTAGAATTCTATAGTAAATTTCCTTTTATGGGTAAAAATACTTTATGTTTTAGTTTTTATTTATATAGACGAATTTAATTTCAAAATCATGTCATTTGTTGGAACTGCTATCCACTGTCTTCTTTAATCGTAAAATGAAATCTGAATTATAACTAGAATAAAATAAATTAAGCAGTAAATATAAAGATTAAAATGATTTTCAAACTCAATCAACCCATTTTACATTTAAAAAATAAAACTCCTCTTAGCCACCGTCATTTTAAAAGTCTAATTTTCAGTGTGATTTTATTTTCTAGAACTTTTTTTTAAGACTGCTAACAGTAATAGCTAAAATATATAATGAGGCTTATTCATTTCTCTTTGGGTGGCTCGCATTAAGTAGCAAGATTTATTTTTACCAAGAAGCAATTATTAAGACTAATTTTCCAAAATAAGAATTATTTTTACAAAGAAGCAATTACTGAGGCTAATTTTCCAGATTAAAATATCATAATAATGTGACACACTTTATATTTAAAAAACAATACTGAAGTACTTTACGTAGGATAGAGCTTTTCATTTTTTTACTAGGAGTGTTTTTTTTTTTAACTCTATCAGCATTTTCTAATATAGTCAGTCTAGGCCTGATAACATGCATTTCAAGAAAGTCTGCCAAAGCTAATAATGCAAATTTGATGATAGAAGATGATTTGTTATAAATGGATAATGGATATGCATGTAAATAACTCAGAGAATGAACGTTTCCTTTTACTTACCTAATCTGGTGCTTTAATATGTGTTCTCTCAAATCAGTTTTGATTGCTAGAATGAAACTCAAGAAACTAGATATCTATCAGGCCAATTATTTGGTCAGTGTAGGCATAACCTACAAATTATATTTATAATAGGAGCACTAATGTGATGATTTAAATTATTTAAGGATATGTGACAAAAATTAGGTCAAAAAGATTATTTTAACTTTAAACTGTTGGTCAATAATGTTGAAAGCATGTTGACCAAGTAGAAGGAATTCATAAGATCTGAAAACAATCAACTCAGATTATTAAGAATTGAGCAGCTAAAATCTTAAATTAAAACTAGAAAGGTCACCCATATTTTATTTCAACATTGCTATTAAAACCTTGGGAAGTGTCAGGAAAGCTGGTGGAAATATAACAGACAGAAAAGATAGTGCTTCTTTCTGTCATTAATTTTGATAAAACTTCAGAATAATTAAACTTTTCTCTTTGAATATTGTAGAAACAGTCCATTTGATAAAACGACAACCCAATTGTCATCATATCAGTGAAGAACCCTGGGAACCCATAGGTTATGCTTGTCCCACCTGAACTCTTGGAACTGTGCATCTTGTTTCACTGTGAGTTCCTTGATTTGAATTTAATTTTTCTCTTTCCTTTTCTATACCAGCCTGAAACCTTTGGCCTGCAATCGGGAAGGGGCTGTGTTCCCTGCAATTGCAATTCTTTTGGGTCTAAATCTTTTGACTGTGAAGAGAGTGGGCAATGTTGGTGCCAGCCTGGAGTCACAGGGAAGAAATGTGACCGCTGTGGCCACGGTTATTTCAATTTCCAAGAAGGAGGCTGCACAGGTCTGTAAATAAGACTCTTCAGTCCTGCATATTCATCCTCTAGCTTGGTGTCTTGGCTTCTGTGATGGTTTGTTCTGTTAAAGGAAATGCACATTGACAACAAATTTATGATACAAAATACTTAGCCTCATAAGTAATGTACATTTATTTTGCATTATTTAACAAATGAAATAGCATTGAAGTTTGAAATGCTGCCCTACAAATAACTCTGCTTGCCAGTACTCGAGAAAAAAATCAACAGATGCCAATGTGGTTGTGTTCCTCCCAGTCTGTGACCTCCATTCAGCCAGTCAGTCACTCAGTGACTGCTGCAGCTTGAAAGTCAAACGTTCAATTTTCCTAGTGCCAATGTTATCTTAGTTTAAGCTCTGCTTCCAAGCCAATGCATTTCAACTTTTCTTTTTCCGATTGCAGAATTGGTAGAAGAATCAGGAAGTTAATTTTTTTTTTCTGGCACAAAAAATATGTTTTCACCTACTTTCAGCTGCTTTGAAAACTGTGAGGTTCTGAAAGGGAAACAGGTTGGCCCTAGGTATTCGGTTCATGAGAAAATGCAGGCAAGGTTTCTAACCACAATTCTCTTGAGTAGTGTTCTCATATATCCAGCCACAACCTTCACACAAATCGTGAAATAAAATGCCACTTAGTACCCCACAGATGAAAATACGATCAAACATTAGCCTCAATTTTTATGCCACTAATTTAGAATTGATATTTATTTCGACAGTCACTAGGTTGCATATTACCTTTGCTTACTAAACTCATTAATTCAACAATCTTGATAATGCGCCTATTTTCTCAGCCCATGGTTAGATTTTAAAACATTATTGTTCGCTATTGCAGCACATTTATGTGAGAAGCAGTAGGAATAAAATTTAAGACTATTTAAGGAACCAACATCTTTCAGACATTCTCCAGCACTTTAGATATATGGTTTTTACCATAAATTAAGTAATTCTAAATATTATAATTGTAGAACCTCTAAGAAGCTGTATGTCTCTAAGCCACTATCTGGATACTAAAAAATTATAAAGCTGCACTTTAAAATACACTGTTCTTTAAATCCAGCTCACAACCATTTTTTCTTAATATGAATTAATTTGATGGTGCTATACATTTCAATATATCTACCAACATAAATTATACATGAGACTAAGAATATTATTTAAAATTATGGAACGGTGATAGCATTTTAAAAATGCAGACCTAGTAACATTCTAACCTAGAGGCACAGAATAGGAAAAAAAACACAAAAGAGGCAGGGTAACATTATGGTAGAGTACCAAACAGCCTGGATTTTTCTAGTGGTTCCATCAGTAACTAGTTTTGCGACCTCGACTGAGTGATTTGGCCTTGCTTTCCCTCTGCAAAATTTATCTTTTAAATTAAGATAATGATAGTATCTACCTCATGGGGTTTTTGTAACAATTAGTTGAGTTAATGGCTATAAAATATTTAGAGTAATGTTTGGCACATAAGTGCTATGTAAGTGTTTATCATTGTTATTATTATCTTTATTGGCATTATTAATTGTGGTACATATTGTGCTTTGGCAGAGGAAACTAGCTAATTACTTAGGTCTTTTTCCTATTTAGTGCTAACAATTCCACTGAAGAACTTCTTAGAAAATTATGATTTGCAAGTAAATGATATGAACTGTCCCAAGACGTTCTTAGTACATAAATTTGAACATAATGTTAACTATTTTTCTTCTTAATGAATGGCATACATAAAATAAATCCTTTGGCTTAAAATTAGCAACAACAATAATAATAACAAAAACAACAGCTAACATTTATTTAGTGTTTACTCTATGTTAAGTATTGTGCTAAACATTTTTCACAGCTGGTATGGAATGCTGTGAGCAATAATTGTGGTCTCATAAAAAGTGACTTAATCAAATATCCTAAATGCATTCTGTTAAAATGATTTAATCATTATATAACCAATTAAAAGTTTCTCATAATATTAGTCTTCCATTTGAATTGAAGTATTTGGTGTTTCTTTTCTCACTTTGATTTATTTGATATGAAATTTTGCAGTAAAATATATTCACAGTAGTTAGCTCAACCATCACGATGTAACATACATTTCCTTCACCAGGCCATGTTTCCTACCTCTGGCCCTCACCCCACCTTGGGGAGGTGAATCTCCTCTTTCTCTCTCTTTCTAATTTACTTTCCAAATAAACTATATTTTCTAATCTAAAAAAACCAAAAACAAAAAACAAAAAAAACTTAGATGTCTTGTCTTGGATGGCTCTGAAGATCTCAAATCTTATTTTTGCATTCTTTGAAAAAGTGCAAAAGGTGGATAATTTTGCACTCTTTGTATGTTGCATAATAGCAAATAAAATGAAAAATCTACAGAAAAAAATCAGGCGGTAAATAAAAAGTACCCATATATAGACAACATCTATAATTCAGCTCTTTTAAGTATTTTTTAAACTGGAGTATCCTGATATGTGCCATTTACATCTGTATATATGGTGTGCTGAATTTAAGCGCTTATTAAGCTTTTTTTTTTTTTTTACTGAAAATCAGGGAAATCAACAAGAAGGAAAAATTACTTTACAGAATAAACAATTATTAATAACCTTAAAATACATATACAAACAAAATTGTAAACCTTATAGTACCTGGATAGAAGGTATTACATTTAGCATGGAATCTGATAATATCAGTTCTTTCCTTCCTTAAACTTAATAGGAAAGCTACAAATGCTTTAACTTTTGAAATCATTGAGTGAAATCCATCATATATTTATTGAATAATTCCTCTCTAAAATGCATTGTACTCTGATATAAAAGATGAATGAAGTGCGTTTTTTACTTCAAGGATCCTTAAATATAGTATAGAAAAGAAAACTAGGCAAATTAATGCAATATAAAGCTCGACACTTCATATCAAATGTTGACTGTATTCTTCCCCTCCTTTGTCTTTCCTCCTTCACCTGTGAAGCTTGTGACTGTTCCCATCTGGGTAATAACTGTGATCCTAAGACTGGCCGATGCATTTGCCCTCCCAATACCACTGGGGAGAAATGTTCTAAGTGTGCACCCAAAACCTGGGGCCACAGCATCATCACTGGTTGTAAGGTGAGTAAACCACCTCTTCATCTGATAAATTTTTGTACAGATTTTTGTTTAGGTAAAAAGCTTTATAATTGGGCATTTTGAAATCCAACATTGTATCACAAAACATTGTAGAACTGTCACTATAGTGTAATTGCAGATATGGATCCGTATCTTATATTTTACTTGTGGGCAAGATAATGAAGTAAATACACATGAATGCTGTGAAATCCATAATACCCACAAAAAAGGGAGGGACAAAAATTGTATAATAAAATCAGGAAACAGCTATAACCTTATACTTAGCCACAGTGAAATATATCTGCAAAGTACAAGGAAATAAGGAGCTAATTCAGGAAATTTTCCAAAAATCTGTAGGAATTGCCACCAAATTATAATGAGGCTTTAGTTTTCAGGAAGTAGTTGAAAGGATTCTGAAGAATCATATTAACAACATTTAACTTCAGAAAAATCTTTTTTTTTTCCTTCAAAGTGGCATGGTTTAGAGAAATCTATTCAACATCAGCAGGGAAGGTAATAATTTACAAGGTTGTTGAAGAAAGAGTAATGAGAGATTCCAGAATCCTGGACCTAGTCCATGAGCCTCCATGAGGATATAAGAGACAGGCCATGATATAGAACTCAAGCTGATATGGTTTGGAGAACTCATAGATTTGAGGAATAAAAAAAGAGAAGGTTTAAGGATGACTCCCAGATTTTGTTTTACAACAGATTAGATGATGATAGGCTCCATTTACTACTATCAGGATTAGAGCAGGGGTCCCCAACCTTTCTGGCATCAGAGACCAGTTTCCTGAAAGACAATTTTTCCACAGACCAGGGCTGGGAGGAAGGTTTTGGAATGACTCAAGTGTATAATGTTTATTGTACACTTTATTTCTGTTATTATTACATTGTAATATATAATGAAATAATGATAAAACTCACCATTTAAAAAAAAGATGCAGACAGAAGTGAAAAATTAAAAAATGGGCAGGCCATGCATGGACTAGAATAAGTGTCGGATTCTGACTTAAAGCCTGCCATCCGATGCAGCTATACAATTGAAGTACACCACTCACTTGCCACTCGCTGATCGGGTTTTGATATGAGTCTGCAAGTGACTGATTTATTACTGTCTCTGTGCAGTCAAACCTCGCTGTTAATGTTCATCTGTATTTGCAGCCGCTCCCCATTGCTAGCATCACCGCCTCAGCTCCACCTCAGATCATCAGGCATTAGATTCTCATAAAGAGCATGCAACCTAGATCCCTCACGTGAACAGTTCACGATAGGGTTCGTGCTCCTATGAGAATCTAAAGCTGCCGCTGATCTGATGGGAGGTGGAGCTCAGGCGGTGATGCCAGCAATGGGGTGCAGTTGTATATACAGACAAAGCTCTGTTTGCTGGCCGCTCACCTCCTGCTGTGTGGCTTGGTTCCTAACAGGTCCAAACTAGTATCTGTCCATGGCCTGGGGTTCGGGGACCCTTGGATTAGAGGAGAAGGAGCAAGTTCAGGCAAAAAAGATTTTGACCTTAGCTTTTTTAGCAGCTTTTTGTGAGGTATTAATAACATAAAATGAAGTCACTCATTAAATTAGTGGGTTTTAACCAAGATTACAGCTGTGTAAATTCCCCTTTCACCCCTTTGCAGTCAACTCCCTCCATCCCTCCATGCAAAAACTGTTTTGCCTTCTAGCACTGTAATTTTGCCATTTCTGCAACTTCACATGAATAGAATCATACTCTATCATTGTATTGGAGTTTTTGTCTGTTTATTTTTTTTGACTTCCTTGACCTAGTGTTATGCTTTTGTGATGTATCCACATCGCTGCATTTATCAGCAATTTGTTCTTTTAAATTGCTTAATAATATTCTATTGTATGATATACTATGACTTTACCTATTTACCGTTCGATAGGCATTTGGGTCATTTACAAGTTGGGGCTTTTATGAATAATTTTGATATAGACATTAGTGTACAGGAAGTCAAAAGCAAATTTAGAGATATATATTTTCATTTCTCTTCACAAGAACACTTCATATCTTTGCCAATGCTTGTGATTTTAACTCTTTTTAATTTTAAGCACTTGGTTGAGTGTATATTCATATATTTTGCATTTCTGTAATGCCTAATGATGTTGAGAATCATTTTATTCATTTATTTGGCATTCATATGCCTTCTTTTACCCATTTTTACTTTGCATTGTTTGTTTTCTTAGTTGTAAGAGTTCCTTATATATTCTGGGTACAAATTATTTAATATATGTATGTTTTGTAACTATATTTCTCTCAGAATGTACCTGGCTTTTCACTTAGTACCTTCATCTAATTTTCATAAGCACTCATTTTTTAATCTCTTTCTTTGATGGTTCATACCTTGTATATTCTAACAAAGAAATATATATTTGCCTAAGTCAGAATCCAAAGATTCCTCTCCTGTGATTTTTTTTTTCAAAAAGTTTTACAGTTTTAGCTCTTGGATTTAAATTCATGTTCCATTTTGAATATTAATTTTTGTATATGGTGTGAGGTAATGGTCAAAGTCCACTTTTTATAAATATCCAATTTTTTGAATACCACTTGTCGAAAAGATCATCCATTTTCTCATTGAATTTCTTTAGTTCCTTTGTCAAAATTAGTTGAATTTCTCTAGCTCCTTTGTCAAAATAATATATATGCTTATGCATTTCTGGACTCTTTATACTGTTTCATTGATCTATATATATGTCCTTATGCTGTTGCCGTATTGTCTTGATTACTGTTGATTCCTAGCAAAACAAAACATCAGATATTGTAAATTCTCCATCTTCATTTTTCATTTCCAATACCTTTGGGATATTTTAGATCCTATAGTTTTTCATATTAATTTTTAATTCAACTTGTTAATTTCTTTACCCAAAAGTCCACTAGTATTTGATTGGGATTATATTTCATCTATAGACCAATTTGGAAAAATTCACATCTTAAGAATTTTGTATCTCCCATTGTATAAACATGACATAACGTTGCATCTGTTTAAGTTTTTATAATTTTTCCCGGCCATCTTTTTTAGTTTTGGGTATGCAGCCCTTACATATATACTGTTAAATTTATTAGTGCTTCATATATTTGATGCAAAGGTAGATGCCACCTTTCTTTTTCCATTTCTAACTGTTTGTTGCTAGAATAAAAAAATATGAGCTGAGCACAGTGGATCACACCTGTAATCCCAGCATTTTAGGAGTTGGGGGCAAGAGGACTGCATGAGCCCAGAGGTTTGAGACCGTCCTGGACTACTTGGCCAGACCGCGTCTCTACAATAGATTAAAAAAATTAGTCAGGCATGGTGGTGCACACTTATAGTTTTTTCTTGTAGTAGTTCCAGCTACTTTGAAGGTTGAGGTAGAAGGATATCCTGAGTCCAGCACTTCAGCCTGGGTGACAGAGCGAGACTTCAATTCAAAATATATCTATACCTATATCTGCATTTATATCTATACCTATAGCTATATATATATCTATATAATGATATAGGTAGTTATATAATTATTTTTATACCTTACCCTTCTGTACTATAACCTTGTTAAATGTATTAGTTCTAGCGGCTTTTGGTAACTTCATTAAGATTTCCTATGTAGTTAATTATGTCATCTGCAAATAAAGTTTTACTTCTTCCTTTTTTAATCTGTGTAACTTTAATTTCATTTTCTTGTCCTATTGCAGTAAAATATTGACTAGAAGTGATATAAGCAAACATCCTTACCTTATTTTTCATACTCAGTGGAATGCATTCAGTTCTTTATAGTAGAGAATGGGTATTTTACCTACAGATGCCCTTTATTGGTTTGAGGATGTGCCCTCATATTCCCAGGTTGCTAAGAGCTTTTATCAAGAATGTGTTTTTTCAATGCCTTTCTTGCATCTATTAAGAAGATCATAGATATTTTTAAAACTGTCAGTATGGTGAGTCATATTGATTGACTTTCAAATATTGATCCAACCTTTCAATCTTCAGATAAACACTACTTGGTCATGGGGGATTATTCTCTTTAAATTTTGTTGGATCCCATTTGCTAGCCTTTTGTTAATAATTTGGGGTCTATGTTCAAGGAATATTGGTATGGGTTTCATTTTTTTCTTGTAGTGTTGTTGTCTGATGGTAGTCTTGGAATACTGCTAGCCTCATGAAATGGATTAGGAAGTATTTCCTCCTCATACATTTCTAAAAGCATTTGCACAATAACCTTATCAACAAGGGTACCTGCATAATGAACATTTGTATGCCTAACCCTGAATTGTACCTCACATCTTTAAAATAAAAAAAATTAAAATAAAAAGAGAAGGCAAAAAAACCCCAGCAACAGAAACAAACAAAAAAACCAACAAAAAAGAAAACAGTAATACTTTGGAGGAAACCAAAAGTTGATTTTTCTGAAAGGATCAATAAAGTTGATAATATTCCATAAAGATTGTTCAGAAAAAAGAGAAAAGAAAAAATAATCAAAATTATACATAAAAGAAGGGTCACCACTATAGATCATATAGACACTAAAATATTAATATGGCAACGATGTAAATAATTTTTATCAATACTTTTAACAATTTGTATGAAATATACATTCTTTCCTTTGGCTTCTTTGATATATAATTTTCTCTTGTGTTCCAAGTTTATTGCAGTAAAAGTTTATATCATTGATTTATGATCTTTCTTCTTGACTAATGTAAGCATCTCATGTTATAAATTTACTTCCAGAGACTACTTTAGTGGCACCTTTCAAAATAT
Organism: Carlito syrichta; assembly: GCF_000164805.1. Taxonomy (NCBI): domain Eukaryota; kingdom Metazoa; phylum Chordata; class Mammalia; order Primates; family Tarsiidae; genus Carlito; species Carlito syrichta. Next base: position 199,943 of record NW_007252191.1, on the reverse strand, counting down.
AGACATATTTTAATATGTTATGTTTCAATTTTCATTCAGTTTAATATATTCTTTAATTTATTTCTGAGTCATTGATTATTTAGAGGCGTGATGCTTAATTTCCAAATATTTCAGAGTTTTCAAGATATCTTTCTTTTATTGGCATCTGTATTTGTCCTAAAGACATAATTCGTTTTATTTAAGACCTTTGGAAATGTATTGAGATCTGTTTGATATCCAGAAGAGTGCCCACTTTGATTATTATTTCATGGGCACTTGAAAATAATGTGTATTCTGGAGTTTGGGGATAAATTATTATCTAAAGATTAATTTTTTTGTATCTAGCTGTTCTTTAAATTACTAGGAGTGTTGCTGAAATTTTGACTTGTCTGTTTCTTCTTTCTTTCTCTTGGGTTTTATTTATGTATCTAAAGCAATACTATTTAGGTACATGCACATCTTTTTGGTTGGTGTTTGTGTGATATATATTTTTCAACACTATCATTTATTCCTATTGAAATATTTGTTGTTCATTCATTCTTGATACTCTGACCTTTTCATTGCAGTATGTAAATTATTTACCTTTAAAGTAAATATTGGTAAAATTGGATTAAGTCTGTATTTTGCTACTTGCTTTTGCTTGCCCTGTCTGCTCTTGCCTTCTTTTTTATTTTCCTGCCTTCTTTTTGGATTGAATAATTTTTATAATAACATCTCTACACTTTTTGATTATTATATATACTTATGTGCTTTATATCTTGGATGTATGTCTGGGGACATGCATCTTTAACTTTCCAGAATGTACTTAAAATAGTATACGACTTTGCATTTAGCACAAGAACCTTAAACAGTAACATTCCAACTCCCTTTCCTATCCTTTGTGCTATTGTTGTCATATATTTTACATCTATATATTACATATCTCACAATATAATCTTGTGATTTTGATCTAAATAGTCAAGTATCTTTTTTTTAATCAATATTTTTTATTATGGTTTTGTGGGGTACAGCTAAGGGTTAGGTGTACAATTACATTTCATTCAGGCACCCTGTTGATAAGAGGTGTTTCCCCATCCCCAGACAGATATTTGCTACTGTTAATCCCATCCCCGCCCCATAGTTTCCCAGTACCGTCAGTCATTTTCTTATAGTATTACATTGGATGTTCAAGGTCCATTATATAAGTGAGAGCATGTGATACTCGGATCTTTTGTTTCTGTGAGAGGTCACTCAGTATTATAGACTCTAGTTCCATCCAGGTTGCAGCGAAATTCATGATTTTGTTCTTTTTTATGGCTGCGTAGTATTCCATCGTGTATATGTACCACATTTTTTTAATCCAGTCCTCTTTTGATGGGCAGCATGGTAGTTTCCAGGTTCTTGCTATTGTGAACAATGCTGCGATAAACATACATGTGCAGGTATCTTTTTTATAGAGTGATTTGAGTTCTTCAGGGTATATTCCCAGTAGGGGGATTGCAGGGTCTTATGGGGAGGTTGATATTTAGAGCTTTTAGGAATCGCCACTGCTTTCCACAGCAGGTTGCACTAGTTTGCACTCCCACCAACAGCGTAGAAGTGTTCCTTTTTCTCCACACCCTCTCCAGCAGCTGTTATTTTTTGAGTTGTTGATAATTGCCATTCTGACTGGAGTTAGGTGGTATCTCAGTGTGGTTTTGATTTGCATCTCCCTGATGCTTAGTGAGGTTGAACATTTCTTCATGTGTTTGTGGGCTGCTTGGATGTCTTCTTTTGTGAAGTGTCTGTTCATATCTTTTGCCCATTTGATAATGGGGTTGTTTGTTTTTTTCTTTTCAGCACGTTTTAGTTCCTTGTAGATCCAGGATGTTAAGCCTTTGTCAGACCTGGTGTTGGCGAATATTTTTTCCCAGTCTGTAGGCTGTCTCCCTGCTCTCTTGATGGTTTCTCTGACCTTGCAGAAGCTTGTCAGTTTAA